>NC_081408.1:561227095-561393503 GCF_030272615.1 Cryptomeria japonica | reverse complement strand
AATGTGCATATGTAGATGCCAAATTTTGTATATAAAAACATTAATGAGTTGTAATGTGCATATCTAGATGCCAAATTTTGTATAAAAAAACAACAATGAGTTGTAATGTGCATATCTAGATGCTAAGTTTTGTAGAAAAAAACAACAATGAGTTGTAATTTGCATATTTAGATGCAAAATTCTGTAAATATAAATAGTAATGAGCTTGATCATTTATATAAGATGCCAAATTTTATATTTGAAAGTGTCCATGGGGCTGATTTGCAAATTTTGAGAGCCCAAATTTGTACCATTTGATTATAAATAACTAAGTTTGATTCTGAGATATGTTAAATAACTTGCAAATGGGTATCTAAATATGCAATTTTTTTCCAAGTGTTTTGGGAAAGTTTTGAGTTATTATTGAATTACCTGATTTGAAGGGCTAGTAGGAATAGTCTGAATCTGAGATAGGATTTTGGTAGGCAGCAACAACATGACCCCATAGCTTCAAACGGATCATCCATAAGTGCCACGGTCTTCGAGTTACGCTACGTCAAAATTTGACCATTTTTTTCGCTTTGAGCGCTCAAGGGAAAACGTTGCTATGAGGTGGCTCATAACAATTGGACATCCTGGGGAGCGAGATAAAGGCACACCTAGCATAAACCCAGCCACCTGGATGTGCTTGCGCTGACGGTTTGTTCCCATGACAAGTAGAACGAAAGATGCACTATTTTACCACCTTTCACTAACGGTTTTTGATGCGAAAGAAAAAATCTCACCACAAGAAAACGAAATCGATTTTCCCAAAACCAAGATAGGATTTTGTAGGTAGAAATAACATGACCCCATAGGTTCAAATGGATCATCTATAAGTTTCATGGTCTCTAAGTTATGCTACATCAAAGTTTGACCATTTTTTTCCGCTTTGAGCGCTCAAGGGAAAACGTCGCTACGAGGTGGTGCATAACGATCAAACATCTTGGGGAGCAAGACAAGGGCACACCTAGCATAAACCCGAGCACCCAGACATGCTCGAGCTAACAGTTCATTCCCACGACAAGCAGAACAAAAGATGCACTATTTTGCCACCTCTCACTGACAGTCTTTGATGTGACAGAAAAAATATCACCACAAGGAAACAGAATCGAGTTGCCCGAAACCGAGATAGGATTTTTTAGACAGAAACAACACGACCCCATAGGTTTAAATGGATCATCCATAAGTGCCACAGTTTTTGAGTTATACTACATCAAAGTTTGACCATTTTTTTCGCTTTGAGCGCTCAAGGGAAAACGTCACTACGAGGTGGCTCGTAACAATCGAACGTCTAAGAGAGCGAGACAAGGGCACACCTAGCGTAAACCCAGCCACCCAAATGTGCTCGCACTGATGGTTCATTCCCATGACAAGCAGAACGAAAGATGCACTATTTTGCCACCTCTCACTAATAGTTTTTGATGGTTTTTTATGCGACAAAAAAAATATCACCACAAGAAAACAAAATCGAGTTGCCCAAAACTGAGATAGGATTTTTTAGGCAGAAACAACACAACCCTATAGGTTCAAATGGATCATCCATAAGTGCCACGGTCTCTGAGTTATGCTACATCAAAGTTTGACAGTTTTTTCCGCTTTGAACGCTCAAGGGAAAACATCTCTATGAGGTGGCTTGTAACGATCGGACATCTTGGGGAGTGAGACAAGGGCACACCTAAGTAAACCTGGCCACCTAGATGCACTCATGCTGATGGTTTGTTCCCACGACAAGAAGAATGAAAGATGCACTATTTTGCCACCTCTCACTGACAATTTTTTACGGTTTTTGATGCGACAGAAAAAATCTCACCACAAGAAAATGGAATCGAGTTGCCCAAAACTAAGATAGGATTTTGTAGGCAGCAATAAAACCACCCCATAGGTTCAACCAGATCATCCATAAGTGTCACGGTCTCTGAGTTATGCTACATCAAATTTTGACCATTTTTTTCGCTTTGAGCACTCAAGGGAAAACATCGCTACGAGGTGGTGTACGAGGTGGTGCATAATGATCGGATGTCTTGGGGAGTGAGACAAGGGCACACCTAGTGTAAACCCAGCCACCTAGACATGCTCGCACTGATGGTTCATTCCCACGACAAGCAGAATGAAAGATGCACTATTTTGCCACCTCTCACTGACAATTTTTGACAGTTTTTGATGTGACAGAAAAAATATCACCACAAAAAAATGAAATTGAGTTGCCCAAAACCAAGATAGGATTTTTTAGGAAGAAACAACATGACCCCATAGGTTGAAACAGATCATCCATAAGTGCCATGGTCTCCGAGTTATGCTACGTCAAAGTTTAACCTTTTTTCCGCTTTAAGCACTCAAGGGAAAACATCGCTACGAGGTGGCTCGTAATGATTAGACGTCTAAGGGAGAAAGAAAAGGGCACACCTCATGTAAAACTAGCCACCAAAATGCACTCGCACTGACGGTTCATTCCCACGACAAGTAGAACGAAAGATGCACTATTTTGCCACCTCTCACTGACAGTTTTTTATGATTTTTTGATGCGATAGAAAAAATCTCACCATAAGAAAATGGAATTGAGTTGCCCAGAACTGAGATAGGATGTTTTAGGTAGTGACAAAATGACCCCATAAGTTCAAATGGATCATCCATAAGTGCCACGGTCTTCGAGTTACGCTACGTTAAAGTTTGACCATTTTTTCCACTTTGAGCGCTCAAGGGAAAACGTCTCTATGAGGTGGCTCGTAATGATCGAACATCTTGGGGAGTGATACAAGGGTACACCTAAGTAAACCTGGCCACTTGGATGTGCTCGCGCTGATGGTTCATTCCCACGACAAGCAGAACAAAAGATGCACTATTTTGCCACCTATCACTAACAGTTTTTTACGGTTTTTGATGCAATAGAAAAAATATCACCATAAGAAAATGGAATCGAGTTGCCCAAAATTGAGATAGGATTTTTTAGGTAGCAATAAAACAATCCCATAGGTTCAAACAAATCATCCATAAGTGCCACGGTCTTTGAGTTATGCTACGTCAAAGTTTGACCATTTTTCCGCTTTGAGCGCTCAAGGGAAAACGTCGCTACGAGGTGGCTCGTAATGATCAAACATCTTGGGGAGTGAGGCAAGGGAACACCTAGTGTAAACCCAACCACCTAGATGAGCTCGCGCTGATGGTTCATTCCCATGACAAGTAGAATGAAAGATGCACTATTTTGCCACCTCTCACTAACAGTTTTTGACAGTTTTTGATGCGACAGAAAAAATCTCACCACAAGAAAACGGAATCAAGTTGCCCAAAACTGAGATGGGATTTTTTAGGCAGTGACAACATGACCCCATAGGTTCAAACAAATTGTCTATAAGTGTCACGGTCTTCAAGTTACAGGATGTCAAAGTTTGATCATTTTTCCACTTTGAGCGCTCAAGGGAAAACGTTGCTATGAGGTGGCTCGTAAAGATTGGACGCCTTGGGGAGAAAGAAAAGGACACACCTAATGTAAAATCAGCCACTCAGACCCACTCGCACTGACGGTTCATTGCCACAACAAGCAGAACGAAATATGCACTATTTTGCCACCTCTTACTGATAGTTTTTGACCTTTTTTTATGCGACAGAAAAAATCTCACCACAAGAAAACAGAATCGAGTTGCCCGAAACCGAGATAGGATTTTTTAGAAAGAAACAACATAAATGCATAGGTTTAAATAGACCATCCATAAGTGCCATAGTCTCTAAGTTATGGGACATCAAAGTTGGACTGTTTTTTCCACTTTGAGTGCTCAAGGGAAAACATTGCTACGAGGTGGCTTGTAATGATAATACATCTTGGGAAGTGAGATAAGGGCACACCTAGTGTAAACCCAGCCACTTGGATGTGCTTGCACTGACGGTTCGTTCCCACGACAAGTAGAACAAAAAATGCACTATTTTGCCACCTCACTGATAGTTTTTGACGGTTTTTGATGCGACAGAAAAAATCTAACCATGAGAAAAAGGAATTGAGTTGCCCAAAATAGAGATAGGATTTTTTAGGCAGCGACAACATGACCTCATAGGTTCAATTGGATCATCCATAAGTGCCACGGTCTCCAAGTTACGGGACGTCAAAATTTGACTATTTTTTCCACTTTGAGTGCTCAAGGGAAAACATCGCTACGAGGTGGCTCATAACGATCGGACGCCTTGAGGAGAGTTGCAAGGGCACACCTAGTGTAAACCCACCCACTTGGATATGCTTGCATTGATGGTTCGTTCCCACGACAAGCAAAATGAAAGATGCACTATTTTGCCACCTCTCACTGATAGTTTTTGACAGTTTTTGATGCGACGAAAAAAATCTAACCATAAGAAAACGGAATTAAGTTTCCTGAAACCAAGATAGGATTTTATAGGTGATTAAATGATGAACTTAAGCATTAAATGTCTTAATTGGTTCTTGAAATGATGAACTTCACTCCATAAGCATGAGTTTATGAAATAATAACTTCACTCCAATCTCTTCATGCACGAAGGACTCAAAGCAAATTCACTCAATCAAAATACAGAATATCAACATTATCGGTATCAGTACTTGGGTATACACAATATGAGCAATAGATAGTTTAAAAGTATACGCCATATGAGTTAAAATTAATGAACAAATTGGATCACATTTCAAGACATATACACAACTCAAAAATTTGATCACATTTCAATAGCAAATAACTAAGTTTCAGGAATATCATGTTTCATATATATCAATGAACAAATTGGATCGAATATCAAGTTTCATATATATCAAAATGAACAATAATCGTGTACATATATCAAGAAATGGCATAGATGCCAAATCAATAATAGTTACAAAAATGTGGCATGTGCCATGTCTGTCAAAGTCGATATATACATATACAAATGTCAAATATATAAAAAATTGGTCCTTCAATGACCACAACTATAACTATGTGTCTCTATTAGTATCTATGACTGTGGCGGATCATCAAAATCGAGCCTCTTCGAAGTAGTACGTGGCTCTATAGGTGGCTGCACAAGGACAATTCAAATGTTTAATCAGATATATTTTCTCAATATAACATCAAAATAAATAAATACTAAACTCTAAATTGTTTGAAGTTGAAATGTTGATTACCTCATCTCTATCTTTTGCAATTTGGTGAGGCTAAGGATCCATGGGATGTCCTGCAGGAAGTTGTAATTGGTAAAACAACATTAATACATGTTAATGACATATATGTCAAATAACACATATTAACTAAAAATGAATAGACTAAAAAAATAAAGCATACCGGAGCCTCAGATGGATGTGATGTGGTCATAGGAGGCAAATTCACAGATGAATCAGTTATGACCATTTCCTATATCCATGGTAAGTGATCTAAAAGGAGTTAACTAGACGGTTTCAACTCCATTGTGCACTTAGTGAAAAGGAGTTGATCTAAGACAAATATACCTTTTGCCTTGGTTGTGTTGGATCCCATAATATACGTGTAGGACTTCTACTGAAATGGAATGGTAGAATAATAGTAGGAAGTTTGGAAGGGGCCTGTAATACTTTAAAGACAATCATACAAGTTAATAACCCAAAGTTGTTGACAAACTAGATAAAACAAATATTTTTAACATATGTAGAAAAAATGCACACAGAAGCCTCATATAGTTCTCCTGTAACCTTAGGAGGCCTAGTCGAATCTGATGCAGCTATTACCATTTCCTGTATGAAAAATGATAACATATATATAGACATAAAAGGATTTAGTTATTTTGAACAAGCAAGAATGCAATCCAAAGTGAATATGAAGATATCACCTCTTCCCTCTGTTGAACCTCATCGACATCAGGTGCATTCATTAATTCCGTAAACCCCATATGTTTCTATATATAGAACAAATAAATTAAGTGCATTTATCAATATCTACATATACATGATTAATCATAATACATTTCAACAATTGAATTTAAATTGTAGTGAATTACCTTCTGTCATTTGGGTGTCCGAGAGGATATCTTTTTCTACCTCGGAGTGCTAGAGGATGGCTTTCTCACATGAGATGTCCTCGAGGCAGATGGGGTAAACTAATGGAAAAAAATTAACATAAGGGAAAAGAGCATGTATTTAATATATCACTTAAGTCAAAAATATATAAATCTAAATGGTACCGCATAGCTATCTTGGCCAAAGTCAATGGCTGAAAGCATGATATCATCAAGTTCAGAAATCTCAGCCACTAATAAGCCCTACAAAATATCAAGTAATGATACATATAATTAACAAAATATATTTTGAATCCAATGTATTATTATATTTTTAACAAATTTAGAAATCTTTACCTCTAGTGATGAAACTACTCGTGACCGTGGAGTCGACTGAACAGTATGTGGTGTACTCCCACCACCTGTTGCACCATGCAATGCATTTTATTTATATGTCGCTTTAAATTGTTCCAAAAATAAAAATTTATTTATTTTTATAAGATTTAGTCACTTAATTGATAACATGTCATAAACATAATTAAATGCATCTGTGTCTGATAGAGAGGGTACAACATATTGAGTAGTTCGTCAATGAGGGCCACATCCTCTTTAGTGGAAGCATGGCATCTACTCCCACAATATGTACACAAATAAGATGTCCCACCATCCTCATCTGCGTCAGTGTCTACACCAGAACATACACCCTGGCAGGTGGGGCACATATGTTGAATGGGCTGGCTCGTGCCAAATGATGCATGAGGTGTTGTTGATGAAGGAGGTGCCGCTGAGGAAGGAGGTGTTGCTGATGAAGGAGGTGTCGCTAATGAAGGAGGTGTTGCAGGTATTGGTACATCCTCTTCTCCGACCAACTGTGTGTCATGCTGAACAATGACATCAGTCAATGATGTAGTTGCCTGAAGAGTCTGTAATTCTATAGACTCCTTCAAGGATATAGGGACAATGACATGAACCATGGGTTTAGGAATTGTATGCCTCCTATGTTGTGGATCTACCACCCTATGAGCCCTAGGTCTATCTTGCGCAGAGCCTCTCCCTCTACCCTGAAATTGTCGGATGTCAAAGTAATTCGGCTTCTCGCCGAGGATAAACTCACAATACAACTTTCTCAAAAAATATAGAGGCACCTCCCAATTATTACAAGGTGGTTGGTCAAAGACCATATACCACCTATCCCAAAAAGCATCTTTCAACCTAGCATGAACACACCAATGTATAAGAAATCGAGTTGTATTTAGTTCTAGGTTGTTACTGGTAACAGGATCAGTGAAAAGAGCACATATGTCAGCTTTAACTATGCCCTTTTTCTTCACTTGATTATATGACAACCCATCCGCATAAAATGTCCAACATGTATCCCTCCATGAACCCCATTTTGTAACCTCCCTAGATACCTCATTTGCACTATTAGTCATTGTTTCTAGTGTTCTAGCAAGTGTTGAGTGGTGCTCAAGCCTAGAGGTCCTCAACCTATTCACCAATATAGAAATTTGGGCACTATTTTGTGTAAGGTGATTGATGAGATCCTCTTGTGTGGCATCTACATGATCTAATGGAGGACTGGAGGGTTTCAGGGTGGTGGTGGTTGTTGAGGAGTAGCATTTTTCAGGATTTTGAAGGTTTTCTTATTGCTCTTATGCAATGTTAATAGGGTTTTCTTGTGTTGCTTGTGCAGGAGGAGGTCTTTGTTGTCTATTTTGTTTTTGGGGATTGCTTGAAGAATATGACATCAAATTTATAAAAATGAAACTTAAAACAATTAAAAAAACTTAATTTAATTAAAATGCAAAGAAAAATAATCAAACAAATCAAATCTTACCTATTCGACAGGGTGCCATTGTTGAAAATTGCTTTCGATGATGGGAAAATAAAAAATAGTTGCAAATTCGTGCGGGTTCGATGCTTTTTTGGATTCTCCTTGCTACTGTTCCATGGGTTTTGACATTGAAAATGGCCAAAACCCATGGCCTACACAAAAGAAATATGTTTCTCGAAACCCGTACGGGTTTTGAGAAACTTTAAATTTATTTATTTAAAAAAAATGTTCCTCAAAACTCGTACAGGTTTTGAGGAACTTTTGGTTTTTTTTATTGTTTTTTTCTAGGCTTGTTGTTACCAAGCCTAGCACATTTTTGAAATTTTAGAACCCACACAGGTTATGAAATTTTTATTTTTTTTTGGCATGTGGCCACTTTTCTATTCACCATCTTGGTGCACTTACCCATTTGGCATTTATTGATCTTAGCAACATTAACACCCAGATCAACATTGACAATTGGATCTGTCTCTCCTACCTTCATTGTCATGATGTGCCAAAAAGATTTCTTAGTATCAATAATCATTGGTTTCTTGTGTGGAGGGTAGAGAGACAAAATTAGCATGAAGTGTTCATTAGGATTATACATGAAACCCATATAGACTTTGGTTACACCTTCTAGAGACAATTTATGATTAGCATTAATATCATGGAGGAAACTATCAAACACCAAATCTGAATTTAAATCTCATCTGGGAAATATAAAAACACCTACATCCTTAAGTAGTTTCCTCCCTCTTTCAGGGGTCATCTGACTTATTTCTTGCTCAACTTCACCTTTCAAGGTGACCAACAACTGATTTTCATTAGAGTCATTCACCTCTCCTACATCTTCCCTAACTATTTTACCCTTTATCTTATATAAAAAAAACTTTAAATTCTGAAGACTTTACAAAATCACCATCTGAAACAAAATCTTTACAGGCTAGCTACCTCAGATCCTCTTCAATTGGCACCTCTTCCTTTGTATCCCTAATAGGAGACACATGTTCTTCAATCATTATTTTAGAGAGTTTCTCAAAGGAGAGTTCATCACTTGATGATGATTCTTCATTGCTTGATGATGACACATCAATCCTTTGTGTTTCTCTCATATTCTGCTCCATCTCTCTATTGTGATTGTCAATGGACATTTAATCCCCCTTCTCATCCAGTTTCCTTATCAAATCGTCTCTTAGAAATGGGATATGCACATAGTCACCAATCTTTTTCTTTTTCCTTGCAACATTAATGTATCCTTTAGGGTCAAACCCTTTTCTTTATGCACCTAGCTTCATGTTGTAATGGGCTAATTTGTTCAGTGTGAGATCATGTCCTTCCTTCCCAGTGAAAGTAAATTCACCAATGCATACGGTCCCTAGCATAAAATCATGCTTGTCATGTTGTCTCAAGTGCATGTGATTGGAAATTTCCATTTGTCTAATAATTTTCAAATAAGCTATCATGTTGGGCACTATCTTATGTAACAGAAATGGAGAATCTTCAAAGCCATAAACCCTAATCATTGTCACGTCTGAGAAACAATACTAATCACCCCAATTATGTTTGACTGTTTGAGGTCCCCCAAAGTTTGATGGCCTTAGGAACCTTTTGACCTCATTTGTGAGTGCGGAGCTGCATGGGTGATCATAGAATTTGTATAAACTTACTCCTCAAAATGAATATAATTTGATCTGACAAATTTACAATCCCATACTGAAGTTCATAATTGGACTAGCAAAGACTGGTTATCATTATCAAGTTGTCTGATTCTCATCTCCTTAGGCCAGATGCCTTGATCTTGGCCTTAGAATAATATCATGTGCATCAACAAAGAATAATGTGGAAAATAAATTTTAGATGCATCCTTCTTCATAGAAAGAAGGCTCAAATCAATTTGTCTAGCAATGAATGTGGCAAAATCCCAATCTCTAGGATTAAGGCATCGAATGTCCACTGCAATCACCATGGATTCTATCATCATGAAATCTGAGGTATTGAGACAAAGGACCTAGACAAACTAATAGTATATATACCTGAGATAGATTTTAAATAGGTTTAAATGAAATCCAAGTCCTTCCTCTACCTCCAATGGTGCATCAGGATTGAGCATGTAAAGGGGTAGCCTCCACCCTATGTAGGTGGTATCCAGTCTACGATATTCTTTCACCAAGTCTTTAAGGACAATGGGATAGTCATAGATCATGGTCAATTCAAACACCTCATAGATTGCTTCTCTTGACACATGGGAACAGGGCTTTCCCTCTATGTTTCAAATTTCCCTCTTCTTGGAGTCATAATATTGTGCCAATAGTTTCACTATGTCTACATTGACACAAACATTAGGAACAACAAGTTTTCCTAAGTTTAACCTCCATGGGTTGCAAAATGGTTGAGGGTTGTCTCCCCTATGGTAATGGAACATGAAGAGTTCATGGGCTCTAATGGTGATATAGACATCCCCCACAAGGTTATAATTGTCCTCTAGTTTCCATTGTGCAGACTTCTTAGGTTTAGGGGTTGAACTAGGTAATTTATCAAGCAAATCTTGATTCAATTTTCTCTCCTTTGTTTTAGTTTTCTCTACTTCTACTTGGTGTCTTTCATTTTCTGTTTCTCACCCTTTTCCTTACTAGTTTCCCCTTTCTCATGTCTTTTCCTAGTACTGCTAGAGATTTCCATTGTATAGACAATTCAACCAATTCTTTCAAGGAATCATACAAGAGTTGTATTGAAGACTTACTTGTTCTGCAGGATTTCTTGCTCTTGTTGCTTCTTTCGGCTTACTCCAATTTCACACTCAATAACCATTGAAAAATATGTTTTGGTATGAAATCACTCTAAATATATTTTAGAGAATGTCTTTTATGCACAATAAATATCTTGACTTGCTATTCAATACAACAATCTTTTCAAAATTTGAATTTGTTTTGTTGATGTGTGCTATCGGCATAACCCACTTTTGTCAATGCCTCCAAATCTGGTGCCATTTTGATAGAGTTATCACTACAAATAAATGTGGTGATGTTTTGATGTATACCATAACTATCTTCCCTTCTCATGTCACTTAGTTGAAATTTACATCGATGAGACATTAGTCATTTGATTCCCACCTTCAGGTTAAGTATGCCAAAGACCCTTTAGATAACGCCTATCGGTATTACTTTAACCATTGGCATCTCTCAGAATTGCACTCCCTACTTCTTTGGTTAATCCGATGAAGAATTCATCTTTGATTTCAATTATCACCATGAGTTATTTTGATGATACTATTCTACTTACAAATTGAGGTGATCAGGATAGCTTTACCGACTTCATTTTATTCATTTTCTATTGAGATAACTTACACAGTTGGAGCACAAATAATTTATGATTTTTATCTCATTAGCTATACCGATAGAGACTTTTCCTTTAGTTGCCTTTTATCACCATTTTTTATCCCGATAGGAAGATGTCGGAATAGGTTAGTCTATCGGTATTGTAGAAACTTGTCATTCCACTTTCGATAGTTACTCTGATATATATTCCCGGTCTCTTGTTCAGAAGAGCTATTTTGATACAATCATATCGGGATAGTTTATTCCATCGGTATTACATTGGATTGCTATTCCGCCTTTGTGAACTATCTCGATAAGTGGCACTTACTTTGTATTCGACATTGTTATCCCAATATCAACATACAATTATGATTTATTAGATTGGGTTAGTTATCCCGATATGTACATGATGTATCATTTATAAATTATAAATTAAGGTTTTTGGGTACATCAATTATAAATTAAGGTCGTATAAGGTAGTAGGATGTTAGGTTTTCAGGTACATCAATTATAAATTAAGTTCATATACCATGGTAATTAACTAATTATACGTCATTTGTGAATTTCAATTTTTTTTATATAGTTGGTCAAGAGTGGGATGCACTACATGTGTATGTTGTAAATAATCTTGATTGGATGATGGTATGGTTTGAATGGTGTCAACAATTTGGTTGCGCATTAACATGGGAAGGTGTGGCTTCATTGGTTAAATAAGCTCATCGTAATGGAGATTCCAATGTTACACCAGGGGATATTGATTTAGCATATGGTTTAAGTGATAAACAGGTACGTATAAATATATTAATTGCCCATATTTTTAATTATTTTCAATTATATTGATGTATATATATGTTGATTTTTTTCTTTGCATACATTCGGCCGAGAATAAATATGTTTATCAACTGATGATGCAATAATTTTGACATGTTTGACATAATTGCAGGTGAAACACCACAAGGCTATGTGGTGCAATGGTTGTAAATTTCGAATAAAAAATTTGGATGACAAGGAGAAAACTTGTGATATCGGAATAACTGCAGTCTTTCAGGTGATTATTTTTTCATCTAGAAGTCTCAAAAAATTGATACTATAGGATTTTGGATGATATACTTGAGTGTGACTTTAAGTCCTTCAAACTAGTTATGTTCATCATCCAATGGTACAGGCTACAATTGAATGGAAATGATCCTGAGAGAACTGTTACTGAACATGATAATGGATTTACCATGGTTAATACAAGGCAAATCAAGCGAGTTGGAAATGAGCCCTATGTTCTCCCAAACCAATATGAGCAGGTATTTTACTCAGAGGTTCTAGGTAGTCTGGGTTGGTCATTTGTTATTAGACATGATCCAAGAGGAAGGTTGGTAAAGTATACTATGGTGGAAGAAGAAGAACTAGAAGATGATGTAGATGATTATCATGATCAATGGTTAGTTGATGATGTGCCTAACGAAGATTTAAAAGAAGAGGAACTAGATCATGATCATGTACGAGTTAATGTTCATGAAGATGATATTGGTGTGGATGATGACATTATCAAAACTGATATCAATGATGATATGATGATATGACCAATCCTTACAATGTCAAATCTGGATTGGATGATACAGACAAAGAGTTGGATGAAGAAGAAGATCAATGACATTGAAATTTATGAGTTATGCAATTGTATTATCTATTTGATATTGATTTCTTGATAGAATTATATATGATATATGGTTACATAATTAATTCATGTACTTTTTAATATTGTTAGTTCATGATGTTACAACTATTATAGCTCTCCTAGAAATTGACCTATCTTGGAAGAACATTGTGTCTTTGTGTAATGTGATAAAATTTTGGATGAGGTAGTTTCTATTGCTAAGGTGGATCACTCCTTTCTATGAAGGCCATACACTTATGATTGGGTCAAGTGTTCCTTTCTTTAGAAAATTCCTATTGCCTTTTTGACTGGTTATGATTTGATTAGATGGGTTATGAGCTTCATTACCTCTATTTTTTATTTATTTCTAATTAACAATGATCTTTCACCTTTGTTTAATTCTTCAAGAGGTCTTCAATAGGTCGATTGTCAAGTTCCCCTTATTTTTCAACTTACAAGTATGCAATTTATGAAATTATAGCCTAAAAATTGTTTTTTCTTAAACATCAAATAATTCAATAATTAAAAATAATTTTTAACCAATTAAATAAAAATCTATTTACCACTTTTAAATTTGATTAAAGGATATAAATACTATTTAGCTGCTATGAATCCATTAAATTACTGTGCACGTGCAAGAGCGGGGAGTTGCATTGAGAACTATTTGGCAGGAGGAAAGCTAGAGCGATAGGTGAGGGCACTCAGAAAGGTAAAATCAACCAAGGGACAATGATTGTAAGTTACTTTTCCTGCACATTTAGAAATTACATTCAAAACATTCCACAAATCAGTCCTTAAAACCAATTGCTAAACCTCCCAAAGCCTAATCATAATTTATCGACTACTCTTAGGGCTTTAGTCATAATAACAAAGCTACAAACATCATTCAAAAATTTTAAGTTGCATCAAAAACCCCTCTACTGCTCTACTCGATCTTGAAGCACACACAACAACATTTCATCCTCAAATAATGAAGATATCTCATATGTTTGCCTTTTCATTACATGAGGTCATGAGAAGATATCTCATCCTTCTGCCTTTTTAGAAAACTTGCCATCTTGACAAAGTTTTAAATCTTTGAGCTCATATTTGTTACAATATTGTTATTAATTAGCTTTCTATTGTAGGAAAAGTAATTTTTTTGGTATAACATATGCTTTTTTTTTGGATTGATAATTGGTATTTATAATTTTATAAGAAAACCGGTACATTTGAACTAGAGAAAAGTGGTTTCATAAAACCACCAGTCATCCCTACCACCCAAAATACACTTCTACAAAACTGCCTATCCAGACCAGAGGCATAAACCCTCATGGCATACAAAAAAACCCCATATCCACACACCCAACAATACAAAATTAGTGTCCATGACACCAACTCAAATTTATAGAGTTGGGGACTAAGTCCCAAACACCAAAGACATGAAACAACACTTTACCAAAGTAGGAGCTAGACCAAAAAAACTACAATCCAAACCAGGCACAACAATTAACCCATAAGTGCCTTGTACATTGGATCATTGTTGATGTCAGAGAGGGACTTTATTGATTGTGCCATCCTAGGCCTTGGTCATAGCTCCTGACCCACCTCCGCACTTTCCACCTTGTGCAAAGCCCACATAATCTCCTCTGACCTCATCAACTTAGAAAATGTTTTGAATGCTTCCCACCCACGATGAACCAGGTCCCTACAATGAGCCTTCAAGCCATCCTCCTAACATCAGATAAAAGGTAATGGTGCACCCCGTACATCCTCGCCTGCAAAGGTCCTAATGCCCACACCTAGAATTGCTTGTTCACAGTTATCATCCAAATTCAATAGGAAGTCTGAATCAATCCAAGTTCTTAGAGCCCTATTTGCCTTCTCCACCTCTTCCTCAAATTGCAACCCCCAAGCAACAATCAAAGAGTACACTTCCATGTTATTCTGATATCGGTGACTCACATGGATGAAATCTTCCCCAAGCAATATTTTAACTGCTACATACAGACATTGGTCTTTGAAAAGGAAAAGACCTTTCATCATCCTATCTGTTATCTTCCCCAAAAATGGCACCAATTTCTTGTCAGTCAAGAATGTCAAATTCGCTTCCATTTTGTACTACCAAAACCACCCTACGCTTGTAGCTTTGAGCAAGAAAACAAAAGTGACGGTCATAAACAAGCCCAAGGCTTTAAATGAATTAACATCGATCATCAAAATTAAAGGCTTTAAATGCCTTAACACACAAAGCATCTGCAATCCAGCCCAACATCGGTCGTCGAAATTAAAGGCTATCAGAGTTAGCATTCCTCACATGTCCCAGACTATGTGCACTATCCTTCTGCATGGGCCAGCATTGAATACACATTCGTATATTAGAAATAATAATAATAATATATTAGAAATAATAATAGTATACTAGAAATAATAATAATATATTAGAAATAATGGATTAAGATTTTGTGGAAACATTTTTTGGAGTTTGGGTGTGTTGTAATATGCTTCCAATGATGGTTCAAGACACATTAGACTCCAAAACAAACCAAAAGTCAATTGTACATATGAGTGCCACACAATGGATTAGATTGAGGAGTAGTTTGGGGCAACAATTAGAGACAAACCAGCTTACACCTTTGACCCAAAGAGGATTTATATAGTCATCACTAGCCCTCACCAACTATTTTAACCAATTTTCTAATTAGTTAGTCATTTGGGAAACAAAATGCTACTTTTTGCACCAAAATTGCAAAGTTGCTCATTTTCAACTTTTGAGCAATTTTGACAACTTTTGCAATTTTCAACCAAATGATCTCCTATCACCTAGGACTCCTCAAACATGATAAATATGACATAAAACCATGAATTACATCACTTTTGGCCACCTCTGGAGGCGTTGACTAGTGTTGACCTATTCAGGACCTAGTTGGCCTAGAGATGACAAAAAATGGCACAATGGCCTTACAACTTTGATCCAATACATGGAATGACCTCATTTACTCATAGAATGGCCTCAAAGGGCTCTTGGTTCTCTTTCACCATACACCCCCCCTAAGAATATTCTCTTGTCACAAGAGAAAGTGTTGAGTATCTGTTTGCCTTGTCTCATTTGATGGAGTGTAGGTACCACCAAATAGGTATTTGTCTTGTCTTCCTCGAGCGAGGGAAATTAAGGAAGAGAAGAGGAAAGAGAGACATGTAGTAGGTCTAAAAAAGGGAGATCAACTAGAGGTCAAAATATTAGAAGAAAATTTTGTGAACGCATGGAATTTTTTCTTGTTCAACGGGGGTCATGTTCTTATGATGATGAGAGCATAGGCGACATCGAGGTTCCCTTGAGGTACAAAAATATATGGAAACAATGGGTACCCAAGGAACTTCCTATAATAAACACTGATTTTTGTGTCAATGAGAGGATATATCTGTAGTCACTCAAAATTGGTCATCACTCTTACATTGCTAACCTAATTCTTAGCATGTCTTTTATGTCACATTTGATTTTCATCATATGTTGGCATTGTGTCATTCCTCTGGTTTCAATTCATTTCAAATCCAACCCTCATCAATCTCGTTCAATCACATTTGGTCCTAAATCATTATAATTGGCATTTTTTTTTCATTTTTAAATCATTCGAATTGGTATTATCTTGACAATTAGACTTAATTCCCTCTTTGTTGATAATTAATCAGTCATTAATTATCAACCTCAATATCAATTAATATTATCAAGTCATTATCAATCAATCTTATCAGTCTCTTATCAAAATCATTATCAATTTTGGGTCTTTTTCGATCCTTTGTCCTATTTTGTTGTCAAATTCAGTCAATTGTCATTAATTTTCATCAATTATTAGCCAATCAATCATCACTATTGGGACTTAATTCATCATTAGGGTTGGTATCTTAATTTATTCAAATCATTTCCCCTAGGTTAATTAATTAAATAATTAATTAATCGCCTTTCTTACTAACATGTGCCTTTTTGAATAAATAAATATGAGTGAAATTAATAATTATTAATTATTAATTTCCACCTCACTCAAATGTCTTCACTTAAGTGATTCACTTTCTAAAAAAGTGAATCACTTGTCTCCTCTTTCAAAGGCAAAGTTTCCATTTTCGACCAAGTGTCGAAAATGGAATTGTCCTTCTAACTCATCTTCCACTTGCCATCAAAATGGCAATTTCCCAAGAGACTCCCCTTTGCATGCAATGTCGACTATCAGATTGAATCGATCTCATCCATCGAATTCTTGTCTCATCTCTCTCCAAATTTTATAAATTGGAGGCCTCTTTCAATCATTTGACGACCATGTCTCTAGTATCCTTACGCTATCATTTTCGAATTATAATCTTGCTTGCATACACTTGCATATTGGAGGTGAGATCCACAATAATTTGGAGGAGAAAGAGAAACAATGGAGGTCAAGGAATGAGCTCAAATATATGGTTTTCATAGTATAATAGTGTTTTTATTTCCTTCTTCTTTTGAATGTTTTGCTAGAATTATCATATACTAGGTTATGTTTGTGGTTGCATAGCTTATGATGTATTTGATGTTTTAAAATATTTTTAGCTACAATATATCATAGCACCATAGTCATTACATGGTTTGGGTCTATTTTGCATTGACGATATAAAGGCTTGTTACGACAAAGTTACTGAATTGATAGAGTATGTCAGACCCTATTACAGTTACAAAGATTTGATGCAACTGGTTCGATATACACAAAGTATGTGTAGGTATGCACTGTCAAAAAATTATATACAGCTAAAAGATAAGGATTAAATTAAAGGAGTGGCTATGGACATTGACAGAAGGCCAAAATCATCAGGGAATATTGCAGGGTTTATAAACAATACACGACCTAGGTCAACAAATAAGCAACCCAATCGCATATTCGAGGCACACGAGGGAAATCGTGTATTCATATGTGCGATAAAATCAATAACTACAAGGGAAGAGTTGCTGATCGATTACAATTTGAATGGCATATATGCAAACACAGTTACTATGAGGGTGGTACATACTATATACCATTTTACCCAACCTCCAATTAATGACTCCAATATGCCATTTTATTATTATGTTTTTTCGTAAGCCTATTGGTTTCAATTTGGTAATATTTTTTTATATTTAATTTTTGTCACAATGTGACATTGATCGTAGGGGGAAGACTTCGGCCCAAAGCACAGATCGCGATGCATCTTCAGGTGCTTCTACCCGACGGGTTTACCTCATTGTAATTGTACAAATTAGATACAAGAAAAATATTTTATTATTATGTTTTTTTTGTAATTTTATTGGGTTAATTTCAATAATATTTTTAATATTCTTGTCGAAGTCAAATGATTGGGGAAGGGCACCATCAATAGAGGAGAGTATCCATAGGGAGGTACAGTCACTATTATGCGATGATGACATCACATATTCTGCAAACCCTCTGGAAATGATAAGGAAGACCCAAAAAAATCAATGAATAAATCCTTTAGTTGTTATTCATAGTGCCTCAAACAAATAAGATTAGAGAAAAGGTTAAAATATTGATTGAGAGAGCACGAAACTTGTAAGTAAGCTATCATGAGATCTTTAATTATAACACAAGTTCATTCATGGTTTTATGTTTTATACTCTTTTATGTCATGAACTAAAATATCTGTTGTTTTTACTAGATTTTTTGCATCCTCGTGATGTTGTTGGACATGATTAGGGTACTACAGGTGTTGCCTGGGAAGTAGGGGTAGGTACAAGTGTTGATCTTGATCTTCTTGCACATACATCAAATAATCTAGCCTCATCATCGGTTCCTATATTGTCGACTGAAGTGTCGGCAACACATAGCATGCAGGCATCACGTAGTGCACCCTCTAGTAGTGAACACATGCCAGAACATGCGTTAGGACATGTACTTGGGGATGCAGAGGCCACTAGTAGTGGTGATGTTTTAGCAGCATTTCTTGGACTTCCCATATTACTAGTACGGGAACATTACCAGTCATATTTGTGGTGATCAAGGATTTCATTCCCATAAAGATAGAGAAGGTCCCAAGTACTTTAAAATGTTTTAATTATTATTATATATAATCCAATTGAAATTTACTTATTGATCACTCTTTTTAGACTAATGATCCCATGATCTTTTTATAGGAAATGATGTTTTTTATAAACATCTAAATGATATTACATTGGAGATCTTTAGGCCCACCATATGTACACGGTGGAATTCCCAAAATCAAGATTTAAAAGATGATCTCATTTACTATTTAGTTGTGCTATTCGGTAATAACACATTCAATTGAACCAAGGTCCTTAAGAAAGTTGGTACCTATCTGAAGTATGTGAGGGGCCAATATAGGTCACATTTGGAGAAGAACAAAAAGTATGAATGTCCCCCCATTATTCTAGAGAGGGAGTCGAAGGACCTGGTGTCAGATGGAAAGGAGAAGGCTAAAAAGAAAAAAGGAAAGACACCACCGAGCCAAGGAAGGTATGTGATACTATCAACAATGTAATTATATACTGATTACTCTTTATTTTTACATAGTCTAGCATATTTCAAACTTTTCATAGGCTTCCTCACACATCGAAGGCAACAAAGGCAAGACTAGAAAAATATGGGCAACTCAAACTTGGCTCTATTGGTTATTATGAAATTAGCTGCACGAATTGTAAGTATTAATAAATGAAATATTGCATCCAAATAATAAATTACAAACAATTTTGGTTTTATCACATTGTAGAAGCAAAATTCATGATCTTATGCAAAATGCATGGCTCTGAATTCAATAGAGTGTCCACAAAAGAGGACCTAAATATTTCCTTCCAGCAAGGCTATGGAGTCATGGTTGAACACCTAAGACTCTTGTCTAGGCAAACAGAAGCTTCCATTGCATCTGACACACAGGTAAATAAACTCAATGAAGTTTATTTAACATTGAATACTTGTGCAATCTATTCAATATTAGTTTCCACCATAAAGTAATTATGTGTCTATTTGTTTTAAATAGGTAAGCAATGCTAATACTGCACATGACATTGGAATGCAACATGGTGAGGGTGGAGCACAACCTGGAGATGAAGGCCATGGTGTGCATACCAGTACTGGATGTATTCACGTGCTATACAAAACATAGTATGGATTAATACAATTAAACATCTTTAATTACAATTGGTGTATTAATTAATGTAACCTTTCATTTTTCAAATTTAGAGCATGTAGAGCGTGATTGGCATGTTGAGCATGATTAGGCTAGATAAGATCAGGAACATGATGTGGCCCCATCAGGTAAAGAAGATCACACTAATGTTCTTTTGAACATATATATTTAATTGCAATTGGTGTATTAATTAATGTAACCTTTCATGTTTCAACTATAGAACATGTAGAGCGTGATCAACATGTTGAGCATGATCAAGCTACACAAGATCAGGAACATGATGTGGCATTATCAAGTAAAAAGGACCACTCTAATGTTCTTTTAATTAATGAAATACTTGTAACAATAATAATAATAAAAAAATATCAATTTGACATTTCTTTGTTATTGTAGCAGACCCCCCCTTGCAGTGGCCTCCACATCATGAGTAAACAACTAGGCATACATTAAGATCATGAGTAGAGGGTAGAACAACTAAAGGGGGGATAGATGATTTAGAAAATGATACTCCACTTGTTTATTTAGCTGCAAAAAAGAAACCAAAAAAAAAGTGATTGTAGGGTAAAAGCACAAAACTGTGTCACGTTTCAGGCTAACTTATCAACACATGTGCATTTAAGTAATTCTAACTAAAAATTAATTTTAGTCAAACATATGGTCTATATAGATTCATTATAACTAAGTTATATATGGGCTACAAGTTTTCCAATTGGAAATGTATACTAAATGTATATTTTATACTACTTTTGGTCTAATTACAAAAAAAATTAAAATCGATGTTTCAACAACTCCTACTCTTATAAATAATATTTTTTTGAAATGTAAAAATACCCTTTTATAGATCTATAAGTGAATTTTCCAAAATATATATCTTTTAATATTTTAATTAGTTTTTATATTTTATATTTTATTTTTATTGAAAGTAGGCCATCAACACTAAAATATAAGGTTGATTATCTTGTCAAGGAAAAATAGTAAAATTTATTAAAAAAAATTGAAAAGAATATGATGCAGTAGAGAAAAGAATCTATGTGAAGAGGATATAATTCTTTTCTAATTTGGATAAATAATTAAGAAAAAAGTTGGTGGGAATTGGAAAGAGTTATATTTCAGCACACGCAAGTTTTTAAATTTATTGAGAAATATCTATTTATAAAAAATAGTAAAAAATATATCCATGCACTAAAGTTTCAAGTTATCAATATACAAAGGAAAAATCAAGAAAAAAAGGTAAAATTTACTAAATAAAGTGCGGTGGCTTGTGTAACTTCAATTTCAACATTTTTTTAGCAACTAAATTATAGTGTTTACTTTATAAAAAACTACATTCAAATACATTTTTTAATTTTTGTTAAAATTATAAACATAAAATAGACATAATAATATAAATTTTATTATTTACATCATTTCAAAATTCAAAACATATATTTCACTTTCTATTGATTTAATTTTTAAAAAATGAATCAACATTTACCATTTCCTTTATAAAAGTGTGACACGGCTTTGTACTTTTACCCTGTAATCATATTTTTGGTAATATGTAAAAACTGAAATATTGAATTTTATATGTTAATGACTGAATGTGAATATGTTAATGCATAAATGTTATATGTTTTTAATGGATGGATGATTGAATGTTATATGTTATTAATGGATGAATGAATGATTAATGTTATATGATCGGGTATGGGGAATTGAGAGTGATGCGAGGGGAGGGAGGGGCCCTCTAGTCTATGAAGGTTTATTTAACATGATTCCATCAAGAGATGGCAGGTGTGGAGATTTGTAAGGAGATTTGATAATGGAAACTAATAAAATTTGTCATTCCTTCATGTTTTAGATCTCTGTGACAACAGTACTCCAAGGATATAATGTTATTTGGTTTCAAATAGTCTTATATATAACAAGGCATGTTGATAAATGTCTTTCCTTTCATTAGAGTCCAATTTCAAAGGGAGGAAGTATAAGGAAATGAAGTTTTGGTAACAGGATGACTAACTATAATACGGTTTTGTAACTTTATGACTATTACAGTGAAAGAGGTGATCAAATATGAAGTCCTTTTTACATTTTTTTTTGCAAGTTACATTAGTTTTTCCAAAAATAGTATGAAACCCTCAATGAGGGTAACCAACAAGCAAATTATTTGTACAACTCCTAATATAGCCCATGGGAAAATCTAGTTTTTGGTGATATGTAGGGTTTATATATGTATACTCCAAGATTTCAAAGTGGTAGGACGATTCATAGAAATTTGGGAGGGTTTTAATGATGCCCTAGTACTACTAAAACCATGGTTGTGATTAGTGATAACAGTGACAATGGATTGTTAAAGTCTTTGGGCATGATGAATGTGATTTTGGGTGGCAGAAGATTGTGGAGCTGTTTCCAAATTTGCATGGACTTTCTCCAATAAGATATCAAGAGGTAAATGTTGTCTTAGTTCCTTATTTCTCATAGTGTTATTGTCTATCCTATCAATTTTGCAGCAGTAACAGTCCAGGATTGAACTTTGCATCTTGAAAGTTGTTTTTAATTAAGAGTTGAACCTATGTGGATAGAAGTTGGAATGTTGTAAAATATTGTTTTTCATTTGAGTCAAGGGAGAGTTGCTCTATGGTTGGGGAAAGTTGTGATCAGTCAAGTTGTTAATGAGGGCTATTAATCACTGTTGGCATTTTTTATGTTTATGATGTGATTGTCATTGATGGACACACACTTGCATTGAGATCATTTTTGTATCTATGAGTTATGATCAACTGGCAATTGTTCCAACCGGTATGATGCATTATAGTCCTTAGACTATTGGTGTTTTGCAGAAAGTGTTTACTAATTTGAAGCGGTATGTAGACCCCAAGCGTTGCGAGGATCTCAAGCGGTACGAAGGACCAAAGCGGCAGAACACATATTTCCCAATCTTCAATTTTATCAAATCGGTAACTGGCATTTTGCTTGAACCGGTATTTTGTATGAACCGGTAATACTCTGTGATGAGTTACCAACTGACATTTTGTGATGAGTTACCATCCATTGATTTTTTGATGGTGCCAACACTTTAACGGTGCTTTTTGTGTCGTGTTACCAAGTTTGTCTAGGTTCATTGAACCCAGGGAATTGGATTGTAATCCTATTGGACTGACATGAAATTAGATTCCTTTATAAGGACATCATGTCTTGGGTTTTAGGTTGTTGTTGCGGTTGATGTTGTTTCTAGGGTTTAAGGTGGTTGAGGAGTCAGAGAGAGTATAAATGTATAGAAGACTGAAGTAATGCTGGAATGAATTAGGAACGAGCTATCAAGGATCTAACCAAGCAATCTATGCTATTTGCTAGATCACTCACTTGTTGATTACTCACATCTTTGACAAGTCTATAGCCCTTAACCAGGTAAGCCCAAAAGACTTTTGTAAATCCTCTAGCAAGGTGGTTCACATCTGTGGATCTAAAATCCTCTAGCAAGGTAGTCTTTAATCAGACTTATCTCCTAACAAAGATTGAGATTCCTAACAAGATCTATTTTGGTAAAGAACATTGTAAGACCTTAACCGGTCTGACCTTAACTGGTCTGGTTCCTATTTTGTAGATAGTTACTTGTGAGTTCCATCTCACCGTGGTTTTTTCCATTTGGGTTTCCACGTCAAAATCTCTTGTGTTATGGTGTTTGTGCTTCTGTGGGTGAATGCATTATTTGCTATTTGGTTTGCATGTGTGCTAATCGGTTTGTCTGCTAAACTGTTTTATCAGTTTACTATTAGTCTAGCAAAGTGTTTAAGATGCAAAGATTTCTGGCATACTAATTCACCCCCGCTCTTAGTATTCATCAATTGGTATCAGATCCTACCTTTCTATAAGTTTAACCACTTGGAAAGAGATATGGGGGAATACACATTGAGGGAACTTACTCATCGACTCACTCAGTCTGAGAAAGCCTATGATGATCTTATGGTCAAATACAAGGCATCTCAAGAAAAAAGGAGAGAATATGCAGAAAAGCTAATGGAGCTATCTGAAAATAGTTCCTCTGATGAAGCGAACATGGAAGCCTTGATTCAAGAAGTAGAAAAGCTGAATGAATCCAATTCCAACCTAAGAAAAGAATTGGAAGGAATGACTATTTGAATGTGCCAAGAGCTTGAGAACCAGAGGAAAGCTGAAGATCTGGTCAAAGACAAGGATCATGAATCTCCAAGCTGAAGCAAGAGATTAGTGCCCTAACTGCTCAACTTCATGCGAGCAAAGTGGAAAAGGAAGACATGCAAGCAGAACTGAACATTGCCATCTTTGAGAATGAAAATCTGATGGAAACAAATGCTACTATTTCCAAAGAACTCTCTGAGTCAAAGGAAATACTTGCTAAGTTCAACAAGAGTACTGTCAAGCTAGAGCAAAAGCTTGAATCTGCCAAACTGGCAAAGAATACCAATGGACTTGGTTATTCTAGTCATGAGGAAGGTGAGACCTCTGATACAAATGCTGGAACATTAAAGAAACAACCGACATCAAAGAATAAAGGCAAGCAAAAGTTTAAACCTGTTTGCTTTAACTGTCTTAAAGAAGGACATACTGCAAATGTGTGTAGGAGTAAGGTTTACAACAATTTTCCTTATTTCCTAAATGATAAGCCTAGATACTATAGATTCAATGGTAACTGTTATGCATGCAACAAGTATGGGCATAGAGAATCTGAATACAAGTCAGTTATGAACAACATTGGTAGATATCCTTAGAGGACCCAAGGAGTTGGTCTTGAACCTTTTGTGAACCAGAATCACAACCGGTTTAATGCTTTCAATCATCCATCAAGAAGCGGTGGCTATCAAGCGGCAATAGGATGGAGAGAAAACTGTATGGTCTATCATGGTCATGGTCACACTGATACCACATGCAGAAGGAAGAATGGCAACATGAATAATGGACCTTGAAGAGCACTTGGATTGGTCTGCTATCACTGCAACAAACCGGGTCATATTGCTAGATTCTGTAGATCAAGAAAGAACATATCTGATGATATACCGGTCACTCTAGAAGGAAACATTGATGTTGACATTGTTCAAGTGGACATGAACAAAACCTAGAAGAAGAAACCAACGGTGTTACAAGAGGAACCAATTTCTGCACCTAGTGTGGAAATCACATAACCGGCAAACTAAGCTTCAGAAAAGCTTAGGGGGAGCAAACGGCAAAATGTTTTGAACCCCCGGTTTACACCAGTAAAAGACCTTACCCAGTATGTGATACCTGTCAATAGGTAGAAGATCAGAAATGGTAAAAGGAAAATTAGGGTTTATGCCCTAATGGTGGAGCATTACTTGTGGTAGGTGAGGAATATATTTAAAAGGATTTTTCAAATCATTTCTCACTATCAGTTTTCGAAGCGAAGCATTTTTTCGCATGCAGAGCGATGACAAAGCGATTTGTGCTGTGATCCTAAGAATTTAAGAAACCTTGAACAAGATTCAAATTCAAATTGCAAACGGTTAAGTGAAGGATGCAAAGCGGTGATTCGGCAACCGACAAAGTGTGAGGTGGAGGAGAATCTGAAAGCCCTAAATTCATGTTTTTCGAAAGGTATTTTTTGAGTTTTTAGTTTCTATCATGGCTTCTGCATCCCATACTAGCTCTAGTACATCTGTAGATTCAACAAGCATTATTCAACACAAGTCTAGATATAATGCCCTATCACAAGTTCCAGCTAGTGTGATAGTAGAAGAGAGAATCTCATATTACATAGATTGTAAAATAGAAGACATAGGGTCTCTAACAATTCACTCGCAGCTAGGTTTGTTCCATGGACAAGACAAAAAGATCAAACCAGAGTATAGTATCTTGGAGAAGAAGAAACTCCACAATGTTGTTTATTTCCTGGAGAATTTCACAGATGATCACATTAGGATCATTCTGAGTAGAGTTCATGGTGACAAGATGTACCTAGAAAGAACGCATGACATAACACCACAAGCAATTCATGCCGTCACCAGTTTCTACAATACAGGGGAAGTGCCAGCCCTAAAGATGGTAAGCAAAACTGAAATGTCCAAGCTCACCGGTTTAGTGAGCAACTCATGAGGTATGACTGTGAATTCTATCAAGGACGATCTAGTGAAATACGCATTATGGTGATTGGATACCGGACATTCTCAGCTAGCAGAATTAACTCTCTATTTGCTGTAGTGGTAAATGTCGCTTACTGAATGATCAAGGAGGATGCCTCATTTGACCTATGCACCAGTATGCAAAGGTAACTCCTATTGAATCTGAAATCAATCAAACAGGATAATGCATTGAGGTTCAAGTTTGGACAACTACTGGTCAGGCTATTCTTTTACTTCCAAGGCTATTTTCTAGGAGTAGGTGATGTCTAGTGGTCTGCTGACCAACCGATAACCAAGCAAATCAAGGAAAGCATTCAAGTAGTTGGAACCGGTTACCCTGAAATTCTGAACAAGTACTTTGATGAGTTCAGATGCAAAATGAGTCAGAGGGTGAGAATATTAGGTGATATTGTCAAGAAATATGAAGATGATATCTATTTCACTGTCAAAGTGGATCAATGCATAATGGAGGTTGTTGAGCCCAGATGGGAGAAAGTGGAGCCTATGGGCTATGAGGTAATGAATGATATGCCTCTACCATTATTGCCTCACCACTTGATCCAAAGGCTCAAAGAACTAGTACCTACCTTGAAAGGATAACACCGGTTGAGGAACCCTCAACAAAGAAAGGAAAATAACCCTCAGTGAAGAAGACAAAAATAGTTCCTTCAGCATCAGCACCGGCTACTACAGCCAGTCCTACAGTGACCAAGTGGTCACCAGCTAAAAAGAAACTTGAAGCGGCACCAGCTAAAGTGTTCGAGAGAAAGAGGAAGACAAGGAATACTTCTCCAGACTCAGAAGAAACTGTGTCTGAGGAAAAACCAAAGAAGACACGTCAAACAAAGAAAAAGACAAAGAATGAACTGACATCATCAGCACTGGTAAATATTGATATCTCTTCCTACAAACCTTTGACACATTGTCAAAGAACTATCAAAAACATTAGGAGAAAAGTTTTGAATGATTTGATTGATTGTTTTGATGACTTTAATGATGATGAAAAGGAAGCAGTCGAAAAAGAAATAATTCAGTATTTATGTGTTAATGACCGGTTGCCTTCAGAAATTAGATCTGAGACATTGGATTCTTTATATAAATCCTTAGACAATAAATGGCGCATTGCCATAGAGCAGGAATAGGAAATGAGAGAAAAAGTTTTTGCTGAACATTTTCCTGATGTATCAAATTCGGAACTGTTCAAAGTAATGAACAAATACAAAGGCCTCCTCTTCATGAGAAGAAGAAGACTCCTGTTACTGGAAGGGAAGGGTAAAGAAGTGTTCAAGAATACACACACCCTTGTTCTAGAAGCTCTGAAGATGCATAAAGTGGCTGAAGCCAACAGGAAGGCTGATCAAGAACCGATAATAACTAAACCGGATGAAGTGTTTGATGATGAAGGAAATCCAGTTGCTGAACCGATCAACACTATTGATGTCGATGCTCTGGATGGAGAAGAAGTTGTTTAGGTTACACCATAGAAAGTTATAGGATAGGAGAAGCAGGCAGAAAAGGAAGTAAAGCTACAAGAAATAGAGGACAAGAAGGAGGAAGCGAAGAAGCAAGAGGAGAAGAAGAAGAAAGATGAAGAGGAGAAGAAGAAGAAAGATGAAGAGGAGAAGGAGAAGAAAGATGAAGAGGAGAAGAAGAAGAAAGATGAAGAGGAGAAGAAGAAGAAGGATGAAGCAGAGAAGAAGAAAAAGGAAGAATATGAGGAAAAATAGAAACCGGAAGAAAAGAGAAAAGAAGAAGAAAAGAAAAGAAAAGAAGAGGAAGAAGAGAAAAAGAAACAAGAAGATGAAAGGAAGAAGAAAGAGGAAGAGGATGAGATAAAGAGAAAGGAAGAGGAGAAGTGGAAGGAATCAGAGAAAAGGAAGAAGGAAGAGGAAGAGAAGGAAGAGGAAAAGAGAAGAGAAGTGGCAAAAAGAACACAGATGGAGACACCCAAGGCAACCGGTAGTCAAACCAAACCAGCTGACCTTACCAGTCCTATTGACCTCCAGTCTGCAAGTGAAATGGAGCTATTACAGAGCATCAAGGTTTCTCAAGAACACCTTGAGGTGTTAAGGAGAAAGAAGGAGGAAGATGTGATCCAAGCTATGGTGGACACTCTTACTGGTTTGTTACCAGGTACAAACCTCCCCTGTACTGACTCATCATTGGCACAACTAAAGCTCCTGTGCATAGTAGTAGATGATTAAGTGCAGAGCCTAGAAGAGGTAGTAGAGGAAAATGCTAAGAAAGAGCATCAAAAGGCTTTAAATATTGCTTTGGTGAAGAAGTTAAATGGGCTCATGACTGAACTCCAAAAAGCACAAAAGGATATAAGGGATGCTCTGGATGAGGGGAATCTTCTACTCGGCAAGATTTTTCAACCCCATCTATTATGTGACGATTTGCTTGCACAGAAGCAAAAGCTTCAATCTGACTTGCAGTCCTACATGAGCACATTCAAGCCACCTTATGACTCCTTTACAGCCTATGGGCAAATTGCATCCAGACAGCAAAAATGGAGCATGAGATCAGCACCCGGTCTCGAGATTTGTAGGAGCTACAACTGGTTCTCCTCCCACATCTGCAAATTCTTCAAAAGTGCTATCTAAATATGGATGCCTTAATAGTGACACAGGAGATGAGCACAATTGATGCCATGGAAGAACAGGTCTCCCAGATGCAGAAAGAGAAAGAAGTAGCCACCTCCCTACTTGAGTCCTGGTCTTCATCTATGAAACAATTCTTGTAGGACTTTAAATCTATTTTTGACAAGTTTTATTCCTTATTGTCATAAACTTTTATTATCTTAATACCAAATGGAAACAGGGGTTGTTCAGCTGTACTTTGTCATTGTTGGCAAAGGGGGAGAGGTATTCTAAGAAGGAGAAGTATCTGGTATTTATAATTTTGATGTATGCTTTGATATCTCTATGTGCAAAATAGTTATACATTGTATTGTTAAAGGGATAGTGTATATGCTTAGGTGGAGCAATTTTGCTAATGGCATGATTTTGTTCTAAAACACTTAGATGTCAAAATTTTATTTTCCTAAGTGTTGCCATCAATGCCAAAGGGGGAGATTATTGGCATTTTTGATGTTTATGATGTGATTGTCATTGATGGACACACACTTGCATTGAGATCATTTTTGTATGTATGAGTTATGCTCAACCGGCAATTGTTCCAACCGGTATGATGCATTATAGTCCTTAGACTATTGGTGTTTTGTAGAAAGTGTTTACTGATCTGAAGCGGTATGTAGACCCCAAGCGGTTTGAGGATCTCAAGCGATACGAAGGACCAAAGCGGTAGAACACATATTTCTCAGTCTTCAATTTTGTCAAACCGGCAACCGACATTTTTCTTGAACCGGTATTTTGCATGAACCGGTAATACTCTGTGATGAGTTACCAACTGACATTTTGTGATGAGTTACCATCCACCGATTGTTTGATGGTGCCGACACTTTAACGGTGCTTTTTGTGTCGTGTTACCAAGTTTGTCCAGGTTCATTGAACCTAGGGAATTGGATTGTAATCCTATTGGACCGACATGAAATCAGATTCCTTTATAAGGACATCATGTCTTGGGTTTTAGGTTGTTGTTGTGGTTGATGTTGTTTCTAGGGTTTAAGGTGGTTGAGGAGTCAGAGAGTATGAATGTATAGAAGACTAAAGTAATACTAGAATGCATTAGGAATGAGCTATCAAGGATCTAACCAGGAAACTTGAGCTATTTGCTAGATCACTCACTTGTTGATTACTCACATCTTCGACAAGTCTGTAGCCCTTAACCGGGTAGGCCCACAAGCCTTTTGTAACTGCTCTAACAAGGTGGTTCACATCTGTGGATCTAAAATCCTCTAGCAAGGTAGTCTTTAATCGGACTTATCTCCTAATAGAGATTGAGATTCCTAGTAGGATCTATTCTAGTAAAGAATATTGTAAGACCTTAACCGGTCTAGTTCGTATTCTGCAGATAGTTACTTGTGAGTTCCATCTCACCATGGTTTTTCCCATTTGGGTTTCCACGTCAAAATCTCTTGTGTTATGGTCTTTGTGCTTCTGTGGGTGAATGCATTATTTGCTATTTGGTTTGCATGTGTGCTAACTGGTTTGTCTGCTAAACTATTTTACCGGTTTACTATTAGTCTAGCAAAGTGTTTAAGATGCAAAGATTTCTGGCATACTAATTCACCCCCCCTCTTAGTATTCATCAATCACCTATGCCTGATTTTGCTTAAGATATGACAGTGAGAGTTTTCTGATTTTTGGGGATGTTTTGAATACAGATATGTCATGTAGATTTTTGATGCTACATCTTCCTTTAGTTATCACAATACTTAGAGGTACATTTTATTATCTGGAGATACCATTCTTGTAGTTATAGTATGTATTTCAGCATTTCAACACTGTTTGAAAACATTTCTTGCCTCATGAACAACCAATTAATGTGAGCCTGTATCATCTTTGTTAATATATCAACATCCTTAAGAGGTTCTTGTTGTATGTTTTTTGCTGATGTATTAGTGATCAATATTCATTATTCATGTTGTCTTTATGTGCATATAAATGCTCTGATACTTTTGACTCTCTACTTTTGATTCTTAATTGTTGAGCACTAAGTTGTTGCTTTCATTACATTGTCCTATTACTGCAAATTAATGATGTTTCATGTAGCTTCATCATGTGGCAATGTACTATTACAGTATCGGTATAACAAAAACCCACTAAAATGATAGTATAAGAATGATGTTTCATGAAGCTTCATCATATGGCAATGTACTATTACACTATCGGTATAACAAAAACCTGCTAAAATGACAATATAAGTCATTATGATGACATATTGTCAATCCTCCTCTATTGGCATTGGTATCCCAAAATGCAATCCCATCAGAATCCCCAACACTATTGGGATTGAACAAAAAGGATAAACCAACAATATAGACTTATTCCAAAAATTCACCTTGGAACACTTCCGATATAGCTATACCGATTAGGACTCATCAGCCAAATTTATACTGTCGAGATAGCATGAAAACTTTAATTTGATAGTAGAAACTATTCCTGATCAGCTGGCATCGACTAAGCTATCTCGATAACTATTGTCAAGGTGAAAACTAACCATCGGTAAATTATCTCGATATGCTTCCACTGAGTCCATAGTAATTTTTGAACGAATTTTTCTTTTTTAAACTGAAAAAGTTTGACGAACATAGAAATTGACATATGTTAGACCGATAAACAAACATCCTTGGAGATGAATTTTTTGGCATAGCTATACCGATCACCAAAAGGATAGTTCTATTGGAATATGTATCCTGACAACACAAGTCATTCTGAAAAAGCTACATCGGAATAGCTATCCCAAACAACAACTCATCAGTCGAGCTAATATTGTCGGGATAACTTGAAAGGGGTACACTAATTATAAAAGTTATTACGATAAGTTATTGTCATCAAACTTGCGATGTACAAATCCTTACGAGCCACAAACTTTTGCGACAAGGTTGTTGTGCACATGAAATTGATTTCATCATAATGAGAATGAAAGTTTGCTCCACCTCGTCGAAAAATGGATGACAGTTCGGTGTTTTTTTTACAATTTCAAACTAATGTTTTGCAACGTTCTGTGGTCTTTTGCATCAATAGATGGACGAAAATTTGTGATGAACACCGCAAACATCTTCCTTGCCATTGATTGATGAATATGGGTCGTGGTTTCGATGTATAATAATTGTTCTTTACAACGACAAAATTCTAGCGATGAAATTTAAGTCAAGGTTTCGTCGGTAAATCAACAATATTTTGTCGATATGTCACCAAACATTCGTCAAAATTAGGAGTCAAATACAATAGTGTTCATCTAGAACAATGCAGTAAAAACTAGGGCTTTCATCAAGAAGAGTGGAAGAACGATAGTTGGGAATGGGAATAACACCAGCTTTTGGGATGATGTTTGGATTTGTGACCAAATCCTATCAGATTTACCTCAATACAGGAAAGTGAAATCAATCTTAAAAAGGAGTTGTGGGAAGTTGGTTTGGGATTATATATTCTGGCAAGGAGACAAAGTGGTGTGGAAAAATATTGAAGAGATGGTGACCAAACAAATTGATATCTCGGCCCATCATTAGGTTCAAATTATTGGAGAAGCTAAATCACTATCCGCTATTCTACCTAATTGTTCTTTATTCTCTCCCTGTTAGAGGATGAGTGGATATGGACACATAACCCATCTGGGGCCTTCTCTGTCAAGTCTTCCTACCAATGTATGGAGGAGGAAATGGTGGAAGATTTCAACTGGAAAAACATATGAATTAAAGGCTTGATTCCAAAATTCAATTGCTTTTGGTGGGCTACTACTCATGGAAAAATTATGACTATTGATAACTTGAACAAAAGAGGATTCTTCTTTGTTAACAAATGTGTGTTATGCTATAGAGATTTGGAAATTATTGATCATTTTTTCTTGCATTTCCAGTATACCAAGGAAGTTTGGGATGCACTGTTAGAGGACTTAAAAATACCTTGGATCCTTCCAGATAAAATGAAAGATTTCATGAGACAATGACCCATAACTCCTTATTGTCATACAATGTCTAAAAACTTGTCGCTTCAGACTCTCCTAGTGATGGCATGGAATATATGGAAAGAAATCAATAATTATGTGTTTACGAATGAAGCTAGGAACAACAAGGTGCTCTTCAATATTATAAAATGGCAAATTAAATAAAGCATCAATGCGGGATGGAATAGACCTCTAAGGTAATGCCTACTTTGTTGGACCTTAGACTAAAACAAAAATGGGGTATAAAGCATAATATGCTAAGGCTGAACTGGCACACTATGTTTTTAAGAAAGAGTTGTAGTTGGATCCCACCTGAGGAGGGTTGGCTCAAATGTAACTTTCATGGCTGCTCAAAAGGGAACCCAAGAGTTTTTGGAGCTGGAGGCCTAGTAAGAGATTGCAGAGGTTATATACATATATACATATATACATATACATATACATATACATACATATATATATATATATACATACATACATATACATATACATACATATATACATATATACATATACATATACATACATATATACATATATACATATACATATACATATACATATACACATATACATATATACATATAGATATATATATATATACATATACATATACATATACATATACATATATACATATATACATATATATATATATACACATATACATACGTATATGTATATGTATATGTGTATATGTATATGTATATATGTACATGTATACATGTACATATATACATATATATATAAAACATATATATGTAAATATATATATACATATATATACATATACATATATATGTGTGTATATGTATATATATGTATGTATATATATATTGAAATGGGGGCAAAAAAATTTAAAATTCAAATTTCCCACTCGCCTTCTTATAATTTGTTGAGTAGGAGGATGACTAAATGGCCACTTGAGATGACATGTTACCTACATAGCTAGTAGAAGGATAATGTGGAGGTCATAAATTTGAAGGATCTAGAGGATTGTACGAGAAATCCTTTTCCCAATGTCGAGGATTTTGAAAGATAATGAAATCATTTGTGCTAAAGGTGGTGGTTTCCATTCCCAAACTACTTTAAAGTTTAATAATCAGGAAAATGAGTTTCATGTGTGGACAATGAACCCCATCAAGATAATGGATTCCTATGAAGTTGCTTCTGGTCAAAAAATAAATTGGGATAAGAGTTCTTTGTTCTTCATCAATACCTAGTGGATAGACAAAGAAGGATCAAAAGAATCCTTGGATGCAAAATTGTTGAGTTTCCTTCAACCTATCTGGGTCTCCCTCTGTGCTTAAAGCCTTTGGAGAATTTCTGGATGAAGCTAGTTAATAGATTCAATTCTAAACTGGCTAGATGGAAAGGATCCCTCCTTAGTCAAGTGAGTAAGGTGACTTTGCTTAAAGATATCCATCAAAATTTTCCTATCTATGCTCTTAGTCTGTTCAAAATCCCCAGAAAGTTTGTGGAGGCAATTGAAAGAATTCAAAAAAAATTCTTATGGTTGGGAGTGGAAGATAAAAATAGAATCCCCCTTATTGCATGGAATAATATTTGTACCCCTAAGGCTTTTGGGGGTTTGGGGTTAAGGAACATTATAACTATGAATAATGCCTTGTTAGCTAAACAAATTTGGAGAATGAAAGGGGAGGAAAGAGAATGGAATTTTGAAAAAAGAAATACCTTTATATGCAACCTTCTGAGGAAGAATTTATAGAAAATTCTTTTTTTGTGGAAGGCTCTACAATTTGGAATGCAGTTCAAACGGCTAAAGCTTGGGCTGTAGTTGGAAGAAAGTGGAAACTGGGGAATGGGAGAATTATTAGATTCTGGGAGGATAGATGGCTTATGGATAAACTACTGGAGGAAATTGTTGGCATTATGTGAACCGGTATGTGGACATAATGACATTGTATGTTGTCATTGATGTCAATATGTTGAAGAGGTATGAACCGGCATATGTGTGAATCGGTATAACACTGTGAACCGACATTTGTGCCAAAGTGAAGTGGTATGCTTGTTCAAGATGAGCAGGCATATGGTTATGGGAACCGGCATATGGAAGCATTGTATGACTACCGGTTGGTAGTCTCAACTTCAGGGTTTTCGGTTGAAGTGCTTCAAGCCTTTATGGCTCAACCAGTGATCTTTGTGTGATGAGTTAGTAGTATAATGGAGAATAGATCGTGTTACCACGTAAGCCTTGTGTGCATGAAGGATCTTGCATGAAGAAGACTATCCCTATCCACCTTGGGAATGTGCAATTTTTTTTAAACAGTGATAATGCGTGATGGGTTATCAGCTGCCATGAAATCGATGGATAATGGACGATGGAGAATGTCTTGAGACCGATTCAAGATTGTTGCATTTAATGCAGTATGATTCAATGGTCAGGATTGAACCATTTGAATTGCTTAACCTAATAGGTATAGGGTTTAGGGTTTTTGCTATCAACCTGTCTGTTTCCTATAAGGTCAATTTTGTGTTTCTTTAAAAAGTAGTTGGCAAAAGTTTTATGTGTGTATCCAAGGGAAGAGATACGTGATTCTTGCTAGACCAAAGGAGAGAAGAGATACCTGCAAAGTGAATGTGCAGAAGGTGAAGAGGAGCCAAAATAGATCTGCATTGAGTGCTACTACTAGATCATTGTAATTCCTATTGATCTTTAACCACTTCAATAGTTGTGAAATCCCTTAACAGGGTAGCCTTAACCAGCTTAATACAAATTCTTTAATAGGGTAACTCGAAGTTATTGAGTTCTGGGAAGCTATAGAGCTCTGGAGATCCTTTAGCTATTGAATTCTTGAAATCCTTTAACAAGGTAACCGTAACCGGGTTTAACCCTTAACCGGGTATTGTAGCCATCCCTTAACTGGGTGATCCCTAACAGGATCAGTTCCTAGCAGAACCTATTGTAATGTCTTTAACCATACAAGGCTCCTAATAGAGCAGACTTCTAAAGAGTTCAAAAAGCAGCTTGTGGGTATTCATCCCCACTGTAGTTTTTCCCAGGTGGGTTTCCACGTGAAAATATGTGTGTCATGTGTGAAGCTTTTATCTTGTGATGCTTTGTTATTGCCTGTTAAGCATATGATGGTTCTATGTTTTATGCCTCTCTATAAAACATATTGAACTAACTATTGTGAAGATTTGATGATAGTTTACATGTTCATGCATGAGGGTGTAATGGTACTATAGTCTTGAGCTAAGAGGAAAGCTAAGAGAGCAATCGATTTATGATTGTTTTAGTTGTTCTGGGTCTTACCGGTTGCACTTTGTTTCAACCAGTGTCACTATTTGCTAGCCATTTGGAGTATTTGTTGTCAAACCAGTTTTGGACTATATTTTTGTCTGTAATGATTCACCCCCCCCCTCTCAGTACCGGTTTGGTACTATTCATTCACCGTTGAGTTATCAATTGGTATCAGAGTGTCCTCCAGCTCCTCTGTGTTTTTAGCTTAACCGCTTGAGGTAAAGATCCCAGTCAAATGATGCAGAGGGAAGGTCTAAAGTTTAACAGGGAAAATTTCGGTATATGAAAAGATAGGATGAAGATATTCATCAGAAGCATGGGTGCTCAACACTGGAGTTATGTTGAGAATGTCTATGCTGTCCCTACCGGTACTCTCACCGATGACCAAAAGAGAGAGATACAAGAAAATGGACAAGTCATGGAAGCCCTTATTAGTAGTCTATCTAACATTGAGTTTATTGATGTTTAGGACAAGGTAAATCCCAAAGAGGTATGGGATGCTCTTGAAAATATATATGGTGGTGATGAACATGTAAAACAAGCTAAGGAAGAAAGCTTGAGAGAGAAGTTTGAAGATATGTGGATGGTTGAAGGTGAGACCATTCAGCAGTATGGAATAAGAATCAAAATAGTTGTCGGAGAAATCAAGAGTGCAGGTGGTAAAATAGAAGATTCCATTGTGGTAATAAAAGTCCTGAGATCCCTATTGCTGGTCTATGCAATAAGGGTTGCTGCTATTCAGGAGCTGAGATCAATAGACAAGACTAAGCTATCCTTGGACTCCATCATAGCCAAGTTGACAGCCTATGAGCTAAATAGTTCTGATGACAATGTTCAAAAGACTAAATCAGCTTTTAAAGCCTCTACTATGCCATCCAGAAAAGGAAAAGAAGCTAGCACTAGTGGTGAACCTAGACAGAGCAGAGAAATGAATGATGAGGAGATTCTGATGGCATTTGAAGCTCTCCTTGCTAGGAAGCTTCCTAAAGGAACTGGTAAATACAAAGGTAAGCTACCTTTGAAATGCTTTTCTTGTAACCGGATATGACATATTGCTATAAACTATCCTAATGGCGATAACAAGGACAAACTAGAAAGGTTCAGGAAATTCAAAGGAGAAAACCGGAGAAACTATTTTGTGGTAGTTGATGAAGGTGTCACAGATGAAGAATCAGAGGATGAAGAAAATGAAGATATTGTGTTTATTGTTTTCAAAGAAGATGTGTCAGACAAGAAGGCTCTTGTCTCCCAGTTTGATAATTCCAATGAGTGGATCATTGACAATGGCTGTTCTCACCATATGACTGGTGACCAAAGCAAGTTTCTATCCTTGGAGGAGTATGATGGAGGTGTGGTTTACTTTGGCAATGATGCACCATCACTAATACATTTGGGGTCAAATTCCGATGGAGGTTTCCGATGGACAAGGAGAGTTGGGGTCAAATTTGATTTTTTTTTTTAAATATGCTCATGTTCGTTGCAATTCTGACGACATCAGGCATTTTATAAAAAACAAAACACAACGCATTTTCATTTTGAATCGAAGCAATTCGAAGCAACCGACGACCGTCTTGCCTCCTTGCCCCCCCCCCGCCGGAGCGATCTCTACACAAGCAAGGTAAGGGCAACTAATTTTTTTTTGCAATCATATTGAGACAGGTTTTTTTTTGTGAATTAATCCATTTTGTGAATTAATCACATGTTGTGTGTATGCTACCCCATTTTGTGATTTTTGTTATTGGAGCATTTGCAACTAATTTCTGACAAAAAAAAAGCCTTCGATTATGCTTTGATGGATGTCCATACCTTGTTCCAAAGCTCCTATTTTGGCACACGCAGGGAGGATGCTGGCAAACGTTGCAGCAAAGAAACATTTTTAACAAAATACAATAGTTATGGATCATGAAACCCTTGACCCAATAGACACTACACATGCAAAGCTCGAAATGAGTTAATAAAATGTTTTTGAACCAAATGCTTAACAATATTTAGACATGACAGTAACGAGGATTTTTACAAAAACAACCCTTAATCATCCAATAAATATACATACTAGTTTGTATATTTATTAGACACGGGCTACTAGTTACATAGTCATCCAAGAAGCAAGAACCCTAACTAGAACCAAGAAGTAAGAACCCTAACTATCATGTGTCATAGCCAAAGCTCGAGATATTGTAAATGAATTTTGATGGGATGATAAAAAAAAGTTAAGTATAATATATTCCCATTTTATAGTGACATAAAGTGTCCCATTCTTTTAATGCCTTTAGAAAGTGTTTCAAGCCCAAAGTCTTTTAGACACTATATTCAATGCCATTAGAAAACTACTAGGCAACAATTCTCTTATCCAATGATCAAAACCATATAACATATGCTCACATATTGAAATAGTATCACCAAATTTGATATTCTATGCAATATAAACATAGACTGGAGTAAACATATGAATGATGAGTCTTACTAATAAGACCCTTTTCCAAGTACATATTAAATTTTATCTTTTTTAGCCTATATCATATGGTAATGTATCCTTTTTCAAACCATGTAATTGTATTTGCATATGATCACTATATTTTTCTATAGCAACCAAAGTCAATGAAGATACATGCTAAGAGATGATTGTTCACTGATGTCATTGTAATGTGAATCCTATAGTGTTCTTTTTTCATTGTTCTACTGTGCTTCTCAAGCTGCACCAACATAGTTTTACTTAATGGCTTTGTTTTAATAGTGATTTCTCCATGGCTTCCACTGTCTTTTTCTTGGCACATTCAATGCATTGTCATCTATCACTACTATTTATTGTCCTTTTTACCTTTATTAAGGTTGTTCTCATACATGTCATTCACTTTGTCTATGAGTATATCTCAACCAATTCACTGTTGTAAGTAGAAATAAAAGATTAGTCTCATCTCTTTTACTATTTTAGACCTTCATAGTAATGTTTGCAATATATCATTTCCTTCCAATTATATGGAATAATGATTTTCTTTTTATGGAATGTGATGAAGGCTTGAGTGTGTCTTCTTGAACAAAAAGAGGACTTAGAGAAAGTAGATTCACATAAGGATAGGCGGATTTTCCTAAAGATGAAGGGATAAGACTTAACAAAAAGAGGACTTAGGATGATGATCACAAGGAGGATTCATTTAAGGATATGGCATATTCACCTAAGGGATAGTGTATTCTCCCAAGAATATGGAAAAATTATTGATTGGTGGAATGACATACTAGATCAAGGAATGATACAAGGGTAGATTCACCTAAATATAGGGTAAATTCAGCTAAAAGGGTACCCATGAGATTGTGGTACAGAGTACCTATCTATGGATGGTGTATTCAAGTATGATGAAACCATGCTTGTGTATGATGAAACAAAGTCCAGATCTCTATTATTTGAGACACCATTTTATTAGCATATCCAATTAGGGTAATTTATGGGTTTAATTATGGATCATGTTGTCTATTTCCATGCACTGTTGAACTTATTTGGATATATTGTGATTATTTTAATTTTGAAGTTATAAATAAATTATGTTTGTACCTTAGAAAGGGTAACTCCAATTGATGTTTGGGCAATTTATTTGAAAACTTATGGTGATTATTATCCTATGTTATGTAATGGAGTTATTTTTACACTAAGTAATTAAGTAGAAAAATGAATTTGTATTGTTGTACAAGTATGATACAATACAAGTATGATGAAACCATGCTTGTGTGTTTACATGTTTGTGCATCCTATTGAGAACCAACCTCACTGTTGAGGAACTCAATAAATGTGGTGTTAAGTAGAAGAATGGAAAACTCAAGAAGCTATGGTGACATATTGTGGCATTAGTAGGGATTATCTCTATTGACCACACCTTTCAAAGATAGTATCCCCTAGTTCTCCTCATAGAATGGACCATTGGATGCCTCATAGTGGTATCCTATCCTACATTTATCTTGATGGCATTGCCGATAGTTGGTATGTGGTTCTTGGTACGGGTTTCCTCTTACCCTATTATCTTATTTATATCTTTGTTCCAACATGTGGAGATTGATTTTTGTCATGCTATGATGATTTTCATGTTTGCATGTGTTTTGACATTATGTAAATAGATATGATGTCACACCATACTTATGTTTAGTGATGGTTACATGTTGTTGATGGTAGCGATTTGGGTTCAAAGACACAATTCCACACACACACACAAATATTTGAAGATGCATTTTATATTATTCCTTAGATTAGTGGCGATTAGTGTTGGAAGATTTGCACACATGTAGAGAGGAACTCATGTTAGATACAATAGGTTGTGTTTGATAACATTTGAATGTGCCTCATGATGTATACATATAGCTTTGGTGTGTGACATGCATGCACATTTTTCCATAGGAGACATTGCTATGTGGCATGTGCCCTATGCATGTCATCTTTGTGAGGCATGTTGCTATGTGCAATGTGGGCCTAGGTGTGTCTTCTATATGAGGTGTATTGCCATGATATGTTAGGATTTGTAGTGTGCAGGCCACAAATGCATGCATGAGGGACTATTATTATAGTCATGTTTTTTGGGCATGTAACGTAGGCATGTCTTCTCCATTAGGTACTTGGCCATGCCATGTGGGAGTTTTTGTGTTCATGCCACAAATGCACACATGAGGGACTATTATTGGAGTCATGATGAATCTTCAATCTATTTAGCCACAATTTCTAGTCGTATAGTTATGTAATGTGCACTTTTAAGGATTGTGAAGTTTCCTTCAATTATTGATGATCTCTCATCTTTGTTGCATGAGCCAACAATTTTATTTTATCTTGTTTGAATTAGTTTAATCACTATTGTGAGTTTTCTCTATTGTGTAGTTATTGTGGCTATGCTTGATTTGCTATTGGAATTGAACACATTTATTTGACTTATTATTGTTACTATTTTTTCTTTCTTTCAATATTTATGATCTTTGGTAGTTTAGTGAAACTCTTGCTATTTTTAAATGTTGCCTTCTTTGTTGTGATGTGATTCCTCACAAAGATCGACATAGATAACCTTGGATGAGTGTATATAAGGAATCAAACATTGGGAAAATTTGAGGATAGGGGTAAGTGTTTGTTGTATGGGTAGCTACGATCCACTTGTACATTCTTAGTGATTATTGATGGCTATGTCTTGGAGTTGGCTAATCCCATTAAACAAACAAGGGGGAAGTCATACATAATCGTATGGATCCTCCCTAGTTGTGTGTGGATTCAAGATGGCCATCATTTCATATGGTTCTTGGTTACTTTGTGAGACCATGGCATCCTCTTAGACCAATATGTGAGCCTTGTATTGTTATCCCTGCAATATGGATGAATAAGTGTATGTTTAAATAAATGCTTTGCTTAGAATACTCAAAAATGTCTCTCAAAAAGTCTGCAACAGGCAAACTTTTAGTAAGAATTTGCAGACACAATGCTCAAAAATTCACACAATCAGCTACATTAAATACATTCTCTATTAAGTTCAATGGTTTTGGTTCGATTTGCAATTTTTGTGAAGCTTTTGCACTGAAGTTTCCATAGCTTGATTTTTTTGCCTGTGAAGAAAGACCATGTCAGATAATATTCGTGAAGAACAAAATAAGGAGACAATTGCTAGATTATGGTCTAACTTGAAAAGAAAAGGTGATGGGAAATGTTATTGTCCCTGCAAAATTTTGTAAGGGCTTAAAGACTAGAAGACTTCTAATCAAAACAACTAAGAAACATTGTAGGCAGCATGGTCACATTGAAGGGGGACATGATTATCATCCACTGGTAAGTTGTTCATTATATCATTTTAACAATTTATATACATAAGAAATCACTTGATAATGAGATCATGATCATGGTTTATTTATGTATATCAATTTTATATAGGTGGAGCACCCTAGAGCACATGGTATGGATCAACAAAACCCTGAGAATATGGTTTTGGAAGTGGAGGAACATGGAGGTGTGAATATCAAAACTGAAGATAATGATCCCATGGAAGATGACGATCATGCACTAGAAAACACAATTGAAGATGATGGTACAAATACATTGATCCATGACACATTTAGTACTAGCACAGCTGATCATGATGATCAGGATGACCTTGATGTTCATGATTTACCTCTTCTTGAGAAGGCATATGAGCCCCTTTACAAAGGCTCCCAAACAACTCTTCTCTTTGTTGTATTGTTGTTGGTGAACTTGAAGGTTATGAATGGTTTATCCAACATAACAATCTCTCATATGTTAAGGTGTGTCATACATGTCATTATAGTTAATAAATGGTGAATCATGTACCATTAATATTCTTTATATTAACACCTCAAACTTTTTTTTTTTGCTATAGATTGATAGGTGAGTTTTTCTTACCACCATCAAATATTCTACCTCACTCATACCGAGAATTATTTGCCATTATGAAAGATATTGGAATGGAGTATCAAACAATAGATGCTTGTCCCAATGATCATATTATATATCATAAACAACATGAATTTGGAATAGAATGCCCTGAATGTCATATCAGTAGATATCGAACAGATCAAATAACAAAAAAGGTGCCTCGCAAGGTTCTTCGTTATATTCCCATTATTCCACGTATGCAACGATTATTCAGGTGCACTAGCTTGGCACAATTTATGGATTACCATGCACGCAATAGATGTCGAGATGACATTATTTGAATGTCTGTGGATGGTTCAACATTTATGGACATAGAGGAAAAGTGGCCACACTTTAAAGAAGAACCTTGTAATCTCAGGCTTTCATTGGCAGCGAACGGTGTCAATCCATTTGGAGAGTTGAGATCTATTTACTCGGTGTGGCCTATTTTTGTTATCAACAATAATATTCCTCCATGGATGTCAATAAAGAGGGAGAACATAATGTTGGCAATGATTGTTCTAGGTATTTTATCATTTAATAGTCATCTACATTTAATTATAAATATTGCAGTAAAATGGTCATAATAATTATGTAATGTTTTTGTTCATTCCACTAGGCAAGTACCAAGTTAAAGATATGAATGTATATATTGAGCCTCTTATCGATGAGTTGCTGGAGTTATGGAATGGTGTGACCATGTATGACATCTCTAGACCAATAGGACAAAGACAATTTCAATTCCATGCAATGCTTGTATGGACAATACATGATGCCCCAGGGCTAACACATTTTTGTGGTACGTTATAGTGTTCAAGTTGCGCATGATAATTATAATTATAAAAATTAACAGATTTAATAGAATTATACTTTATCTTGTAGGTCTTCAAACAAAGAGAAAATTTGCATGTCCAGTTTGTGGTCCAAAGATGAAATCCCATCATTCAAAAAGTTTAGGAAAGCAGGTGTTTGATGAGTATAGGCACTTCCTTCACAAAAATCATAAGTACCGGAATACTGAAAAACATCTTTTCAATGGGAAAGAAGAGACTACATCAAAGCCATGAAGAATGACTCCTCATTTATGGAAGTTGGAATATAATAGAATTAATCGTCAAGGTAATGTCATTCCATCTAATGGTTTATGTTTGGAATTTGAATTTTTCTATCATGTTTTGTTTACTGATGATGTAATTGATGATACTGAAGGTCGTCACAGCATGGATGACCACCTTCCAAAGGGACTAAAAAGTTATCCCAGACAATTCAGTAGGTTGCCTTACTATGAACAGCTACAAATTGTGCATTTGTTTGATACAATGCATATTGGAAAGAATATAACAGAGACATTATGGAAAATATTGGATGGAAGGCGTGACAAAGAAAAGATTGTCAAAATTTGTAGTGACATTGTGGAATCCAATCATGCAATGAAAAATGTCATTCAATCAAATAGCAATGGAGATTAGATTAATATAAGTGCCCTTCCTTGGTTATTAACAGAGTAGCAAAGCAATTCTATAAAAGAAGTCATACGAAAAATTCGATTTCCCACAAGATTTGCTGGGGACATAAACAATCTCATATCAAAGAAGAGTGAATTTGGGCCAGGGATGAAAACACATGATTGGCATACCTTTATTAAGGTAATTCGTGTTCTTGTGTATTTACTATATATTTGTATACTATGCATGTACTTTTCATTGTATTATGTTAGAAAACAATGAAAAGATCATTTTATAATTGTTATAGTACATTCTACCTCTATCTCTCCCAGACCACTTCGACAATAATATCAAGCAAGTCATATATTATACTAGAAAATACATGAGGTAAGTAGTGATGTTTGTTCAATTTGTTGTATATATATTATATTTGCCATTTGTTTTACTTGTTATGCAATATATTTGTATATTATTTTGTAAAGTCTCGTTTATATATTTTTGTCTTCAATCTCTTTAATTAGGTGGTTGTCATCTAATGAAATCCACAAGGAAGATATAAAATATTGGAAGAGAAAAATCCCTCATCTAATGTGTGAAATGCAAAAGTGTCTACCTTCAACTTTTTTCAATGCACAAGAACACTACCTCATACACCAAGTTGAGGAGATTGAATTGTGTGGACCTGTACACACTAGGTCAATGTGGATGGTTGAGAGGCACTTGAAATTTTTTAAGGATTTGGTTCGACAAAGAGCACATCCTGAGGGTTCTATGGTGGAGGGATATATGGTATACCAAACTATGGTGTACATTACTCAATATCTTCCTAAGTTTGCAGCAAAAATCCATGTAGATCGCATTTGGGATCCCAACCCCATTAATAAATTCGAAGGGGAGCACTTGATGGGGAAAGGTAGATTGAAGAAAGTGAGAGGTAATTATAAGATGTTATTGTAGTAAATTAATTCATCATCTTCTAAATAAATCAATTGTAAGTGGTCTATTAATTATTTGTACAGTTGGTCGGGAGTGGAATGCGCTACATTTGTATATTGCAAACAAACATGATTGGATGATGGTGTGGATTGAATGATGTCAACATTCTGGTCACACATTAACATGGGATGATGTCACTTCATTGGTTAAAGAAGCTCATCATAATGGAGATTCCAAAGTTACACAAAGGGAAATTGATTTAGCATATGGTTTAAGAGATCAACAGGTACATATAATTTTATTAATCACCTGTATGTTTATCAACTCATGATGCAATAATTTTAATATGTTAGACATATTTCAGGTCAAACACCACAAGGCTATGTGCTGCAATGGTCATAAATTTCGCATCAAATAGTTGGATGACACGAAGAAAACTTGTGATTCTGGGATAACTGCAGTCTTTGAGGTGACCAATATTTCATCTAGAAATGACATACATCCTCAAGTGTCTCAAAATCGATACTATGGCATTTTGGATGATATACTTGAGTGTGACTTTAATTCCTTCAAATTAGTTATGTTCGCCGTCAAATGGTATAGGCTACGACTGAATATAAATGATCCTGATAGAACTGTTATCGAACATGATAATGGATTTACAATGGTTAATACAAGGTCATTTGAACGAGTTGGGGATGAGCCCTATGTTCTTCCAAGTCAATGTGAGCAGGTATTTTACTCGGAGGTTCCACATAAATCGGGTTGGTCATTTGTTGTTAGACTTGATCCAAGAGGAAGGCCGATAATGTATAATGTGATGGAAGAAGAAGATACCGAAGAAGTAGAAGATGATATAGATGATCATGATCGATAGTTACTCGATGATGTTCCAAACGGAAATGTACACGAAGAAGAAGTTGATGATGATGATGGTGCTGCTACTAATGATGATGGTGATGGTGATGGTGTCAGTGATGGTGATGACGATGACGATGATGAACACAATGATGATGATGATGACGATGATGACGATGACGATGATGACGACGACGACGAGGATGATGATGATGATGATGTGATGATGATGATGATGATGATGATGATGATGATGATGATGATGATGATGATGATGATGATGATGATGATGATCATGATTTGGATGAAGAAGAAGATCAATGACATGAATGAAATGTATGATATGTGATTATTATATTATCTATTTAATATTGATATCTTGATAGAAATTGATTTGACTTATATGGTTACATAATTAATTCATATGTTTTGAATTCTAATGCCATTACTTAATTAATTCATGATGAACCTCTAGCTATGTGATAGATGGTGATTTAAAATACATATGTGATGGATTATATGCTTATGATGATACATGTGACATTTTTTGAACTTTGTGTTTATTTATGGAATGTGCACTACTTATTAGCTATGTGATGGATGGTGATTTATGATATGTATGTGATGGATTACATGTTTATGATGATATATATGTGATTCTTATGATGCTCAATTACATATATGATGATACATATGTGATGCTTATGATACTGCAGTATTTATTGTTTATCAAATTACAAATGTAATGCTTATGATGCTCAATTGTTGGTGCAGGAACCTGAACCCCTTTGACGAGGATCCTGCATAGTCTCATGGATCGATAGGTATAAGTCAATACACCTTATAGAAATAATATATTTTTTAAAAATTACAAGAAAAACAAACTTCCTCAGTTTTTCAAACATCAACATTAGCAGCAAATCTAATACAGTTATCAACACTTGAGGCCCCAGTTGGACTTACTCAAATTTTAATCTCAACATCAACTTTATGGCCGACTTCTTCATCAATATTACCCTCATTTGCAAAATATCTCTCTCATTACCAACTAACTCGCTCATTTGATGGTGCACAGGTATCACCAAATAGGTATTTGTTAGATGTGTCTTCCTCGAGTGAGGGAAATGCAGGAATAGAAGAGGAAAGTGAGACATGTAGTAGATCTCAAATAGGGAGATCAACTAGAGGTCAAAATATTAGAAGAAAATTCAATAAACGCATGGAATTTTTTCTTGCTCAAGGGGGGTCATGTTCTTATGATGATGAGACCAAAGGCGACATTGAGGTGCCCTTGAGGTACAAACATCTACTGAAACAATGTGTACCCAAGGAACTTCCTCCAATAAATACTGATTTTTGTGTTAATGAGAGGATATATCGCATAGCACCTTCATCGTTACATGGTTTGGGCCTATTTTCCATGGACAGCATAAAGGTTTGTTACAACAAAGTTGCTGAGTTGATGGAGTTTGTTGGACCTTGTTACAATTATAATGATTGGATGCAGATTGTTCAATATAAAAAAAGTATGCGTAGGTATGCACTGTCAGCCAATTATATACAACAAAAAGATAATGATCAAAGTAAATGAGTGGCTGTATACATTGATGGAAGGCCAAAAGCAACAGGGAATATTACAGGTTTTATAAATAGTACATGACCTGGGTCAACTAATAAGCAACCCAATTGCATATTTGAGGCACGTGAGGGAAATTGTGTGTTTGTATGTGCGATAAAATCAATAAGTGCAGGGGAAGAGCTACTAATCGATTACAATTTGAATCGTATAGATACAAACAAAGTTACTATCATGGGGGTGGTACGTACTATATATATACCATTTAAGCCAACTTCCAATTAATGAATCCAATAAACCATTGTATTATTAAGTGTTTTTGCTAAGTCTATTGGTTTCATTTCACTAACGTTTTTATATTTTTTCTTTGTAACAAGGCCACATGGATCCACCACATAGCACAGATAGGGGTGTAGGTCCCGACACTTCTACGGAGTAGGTAAACCTCATTGTAATTGTACAAATTAGATAGAATCAAACTGTTACATTATGATCTTTTCTTGAGTGTTTTGAAGTAATTTTGATAGTGTTAATTATATTCTTGTCATAGACAGATGTTCGGGATAAGGGAAAGGAACCTGCAGTACCTCAGCAGCTCCATAGGGATGTGGGGCAGTCGACAGTGTTATGTGCTCATGACATCACACTTACCACAAACCCTATGCAATTTGTACATAAGAATATTAGAAAAATTAGTCAAGAGATTCTTGATTTGGCAACCATAAGTCCTCAGACTAATGAGATAACAAAGAGGGTGCAACTATTGTTGACGACAATGGAAAACTTGCAAGTAAGTAGTAATGAAAGCTTTAATCATAACAAAAGTTCAATAATGGTTTATATTTTTATCTCTTTTATGTCATTAACTAAAATATATATGTGTTGTTTTTACAGAAATTTATAGGGCCTCATCATCCTAGTGGCGATGATCAGGGTATTGCGAGTAGTTTAGGTGATGACCATGTTCTATATATTAAAACCACTCCTTTGGACTTGTGAACTTGCTTTTTTAATGTTTTACATATTTAATGTATTACTCTTCAAGTGTTCACATGGGTCCGAGGTCGAGCCCAACTGTATTGCCGACTGCAATGTCGGCAACACGTAGCATGCAGACATCATCTATTGCACCAGCTCGTGTTGACCCACCCACTGGTGGTAGATCCCTCTTTTTCTCTCTCTTTTGTTATGTGTTTATTACCCTTGAAGTGTTCTTTCTTGGAGGCATTTCATAGTGGATTCATTTACTATGGCAGGAGATGCACATGAGGATGCACCAGAGGCGAGTACTGCTGATAACATACCATCATTTCCTGGATCTTCCCGTATTGCTAGTACAGGAACGTTGTAGGCCACATTGGTGATGAGCGACGAAGAAATGATTCCCTTGAAGATATAGAAGGTTCCAGGTACTTTAAAAATATTATTATATATAGTCTAATTGTAATTTACTTACTGATCACTCATTTTGGACTAATAATCCCATGTTTTTTTTGCAGGAAATGATATTTTTTATAAAAATCTTAATGACATTTCATTGTAGATATTTGGGCCCACCATACGTAAAAGGTGGAACATCATACATGAACTAACCCTTATCCACTATTTTGATTTCATATCATTGCTAGAATAGTTTTCCTTTTATCCATTTCTTGAACTATATCAAAGGTAGCTTCAATTTCTTTCTAAATCTAACAAGTTTGTTTTTGCTTTTAAGGTGGAATGACCAAGAAAAAAAGTTAAAAGATGAACTCACAAACTGTATGGTAGGGTTGTTTAGAAATGACACATTCGACAAGACTAAGCTCCTGGAAAAAGCTGGCACATATCTAAAGTATGTGAGGGACCAATACAGGACACATTTAGAGAAGAACGTAAAGTATGAGCGTCCCCCCATGATTCTAGAGAGGGAGTGGAAGGCCTGATTTTGGATGCAAAGGAGAGAATTGAAAGGAAAAAAGGAAATATACCACCAGACGCCAGAAGAAGGTATGTGATACTATTAAGAATGTGAATATGTACTAATTATTCATTATATTTATATAATCTAACATATTTCAAACTTTTCATAGATTGAGTGACACGTCAAAGGAAACCAAGGCAAGACAAGAAAAGCATGGGCAACACAAACTCGTCTCTGGTGGTTATATGAAACTTGCCACATGAATTGTAAGAATCAGTAAATTAAGTATCACATCAAAATATTTATAAATTGTAGACAATTTTTTTTTGATCAAACAATACAAGAAAAATTCACAATACTAAGCAAAAATGTAGGCCTCTAAATTCAATAGAGTGCCCATGAAAGATGACAAGAGAATTGGCTACCAGAAAGGCTATATAGCCGTGGCTGAATGGCTACAAGAATTGAGTGGGCAAACATGAGATTCTGATGCATCTGTCATAACAGCAATTAAGCTAAATGAAAATTATTTCAAATTGAATACTTAACCAATAATCTATTTGATGTTAAGTTTCAACATAAAGTGACTATATTTTTTTTAAATAAGCAAGCAATGATAACACTGTGCATGACATTGCAATGCAGCATGATAATCATGGAACAAAACCTATACATGAAGGTCTAGATGTGCATCCTAGTAGTGGAGGTATTCATTTGCTATTCAAATTTTTTTATGTAATTATTAATACAATTAAACATCTTAAATTGAAAATTAGTGTAGTAATTAATGTAACCTTTATTGTTAATATTTTAGAGCATGTAGTCAGTGGTGACCAAGTGGAGCATGATCCAGGTAGACAACATCAGGAACGTGATGTTCCACAAATAGGTAAAGAGGACCACTGTTATTCCTTTAAACAAATTTAATTGCAATTGGTGTATTGATTAATGTAAAGTTTCGTATTTCAACTCCAGAGGATCTAGAGGGTGCTCAGCATGTCGAGGTTGAGGCTAGACAAAATGATGTGGAAGATGATGTGGCCCCATCAGGTAAAGAGTGTAATAGTTGTGTTCTTTAAATTAATGAAATACTTGTAACAATAATAAAAAAATGTTTTGAATTTAACCCAATTCTTTGTTATTGCAGAGGACCCCCCTTTGGTTCAGGATCCTCGTCCTTTGTATAGGACTAGGCATACATCAAGAGCATGAGAAGAGGGCATAACATCCGCAGATGGGGGAAATGATGAAGAAACCGATGTTCCACTTAGTCTTTTCATAGCTTCAAAAAAAAAACAAAGAAAGAAATGATTGTAATCTACCTTATTTGATAATGACTGATTTTTATGTGTAGTGAATGTAATTATGTGCTAATGAATGTTCATGAATGATATGTGTTGATGATTATTGATGAATGTTACGTTTTAATGAAAGTTAATGAATTTTATGTGTTAATGAATGTTATGTGATAATGAATGAATGTTATATTTTAATAATGGATGAAAGAATGAATGAATGTTAGATGTTAACGAGGAATTTAGAGTGATGTTAGGGGGGGGGAGGGGCCAAATGAGCTTCCACCTTCACGTGGTTGGCCCTATTAAGTAGAGAATATTAAACTATTCTCAAAACAAAGCGAAGCTTAATTATAAGATGTGAAATGTTTGCAAGGTGAGAGTCCACAAACAGATGTGAAATGTTTAAGTAGGCCTCCCAATGAAGTGGATCTCATAGACACGAAGAATCCTATATAGAGAATCATTGAGAGCCCTTGAAGAAGAAAATTTGAACTTCGATGAAGCAATACATGATGGAGGAATATCTTGCAAGAGGAAATCAAAGTCATTATGGTGTCATCTAGATCTAAAATGTGGTCTACTTTTCAAAAAAGTAAAGATGCTTGATATGAATGTGTCATTGATTTGACAATTTCTAATGTCTGGTAGATGACTTTGATGCTCTCAAATTGTTCTTGAAGCTTATATGGATTGGTTCTAATCCTTATAAGCTTTTAGACTGATTTAGGCACTATGATCTCACTACAAATTTATCATTTATTGGTTGTTCTTTTGTTGATAGTGACATTTATCACTACTTTCATCTGAGGCAATCACTTCTTGACAATCAAAAGGTTGCCCGAGGTCAAGTTATATCATGGAAAAATGAACACAGAGAAGAACTTTTGTTTTTAAGTAACAAGGTATAGATCTACATTTTGCATGACACTTTTGTAAATCCATGCATATACTGCTCTTATATATAATTTACTTTGTTAAAGAAATGCTTGTTATTATTATTCCAAAGAGGTTTACCTCAGCTGGGCATGATTTGAAGGAAAATCTCTCCCTGCATAGGTAAGGAAAGAAAGCATCTAGATCCTATGTGTAAAACTTATATCCTTTCATAATCATGCAAGCATAACTTTCACAATCAAAGCCAAGTCTTGTCCAAAAAGCTGCAACTTCCCCATCAAATGGGGAGGTAACTCCCCCAAAAAAAGCTTGGCATCATGCCCTCTGAGGGAACTTCATTGCTGTGAACTAAATTGTATGCCTTCCATGACCATTCAAGAATCCCTTAATAGTGGCCCACACTAAGAGTGGCAATATATAACTATCTAGGTACTCCAATATTCCTTCCTCCCATCCCAGTGCAACATACCAATGCACAAATGACCATAGATTTGTGGCTATAGATAGTCCACATTCAAGTCATCTCACTATAGCCAATTGATGCAGGGGCATCTTAAAATTCAAATCATGGGATTCTTGAAGAATCAAACTCCTCTTGATTGGTTTTTTAGGTTTTGAAACACTTAAGGATAGTTTTGGTTTATTTTCATGTTGATGTAATAAGTCACCCCACCTTGTAAGCCTATGCCCTAGGTAGGTGTGTTATAAACCACCTTGGGTATATGGAAATAGGGGTTATTCATGCCTTGAAGGAATTCTTAGTGCATTTGAAGAGTTTTAAGTGTCTTAGGGGTCAATTAGTGTCTAGGTGTGTTTAGGAGGACAAAATGTCAAAAGTTGTCAAAAGTTGTCAAGCAACTATGACAACTTTTAACCCAAAATTGCAACTTCCTCCAAACTGCCATGTTGGTTTCCTAAATCAGTTGATAACTATTGGAAGGGTCATTAAAGGTCAAATTCCAACCTTTGGCAAGGTTGTTGAAGGAAAATGAAAGTTTTGTGAACAAAGAAACCAATAAAAATCTGTCTTTTTCTTGCATTTTGCTGCTATTTCCCATATTCTATATAGTATGACTTTCTCCAAGGCATAAAACCTCTTGAATATGAAATTCACATGTCTTAACTTTCCAATGCAACAAGTATAAGCCTCTAACTCTTCTGGAGCCATGAGAAAAGTGGTTTTTTGTGAAGGTACCCCGGATTTGACACTCTACCTAGGGTTTGACAACAAATATGAGTTCTTCTTGCTGATACCTCATGGGATTTGTATGGCCTTTGGGGTGAAGCAATTGGTGACAATTTAATTTAATATTTCCAAGACCTTTTGCAGGGAAGTGACAGGTAAAGGCGAGGGTTTGAAGTTTTAGAGGTGGGCATCTCTATGTGACCACCTTGGCTGGGTATGCATCCGACCCCACAAATGATGATAGCGGTGGAACCAAGGGCTATAACTTGGTAATTTATGTTTTATCCATGTTCCCCACATGTATTAGGTCTTACTTTTCCCAAGTAGTAGGTTTTGAGTATACTTCCTTTGTTAAGGTGGCCTAATTAGGGCTATTAGGCCTAGGAGTGAAGTTGGGTTTATAACCCTTAGACATTGGATCTGCCCAAACCCTTTTGGAATCCTTTGGAACTCACTTTAATGAAAAAAAATCCACTCTCATTTGTAGAGGTATTTTGAGAAATTAACAAGAAACCTTAAGTTTTTTAGACTTGCAGGGCTACTAGGCATGAGAAGCCTAATTGTAGCAGCAGTACTAATTTTTCTCAATACATCATGTTTGATGATTGGAACAGGTCTATTAACCCTATAGGATAGTAAATAAAGGTATTGGAGGTCCCCATTGCCTTAGGAAGTGTGTGTCCACCTTTGGTTGGGTGTAGTGGCCTTTGAGTCCTGAGAGACTTTTGTGAGACACTATGGGATTGGCATTGTCCAGATGGCTTAGTATGGGGAGAGGTATGAAAACAATCAAATTGAAACCAATCCAACCCTTGATGTCTTTGTAGAAGTTGTAGGGTCCTTGTTTGGGGTTCTTGAGTGAAGGATCCTATCTCAGCAACAAGGGCTCTGGATCACCAATGGGTGGATTAAATCCATACAACTATGTAACTTGTAGATCTAAAACAATGATGCATGTAAAACTCATCATCACATCAATCACTTGCAAATTGAGATACAAAGAAATACCATATGGATCTCAAGACAAAGACACCAAATCAACTTAAAATCTTATTTGCCAAACAATTCCACTAGTCAAGGAATCCATCAAGAAAATATTGTAGAGATGATGAGGGACTAATGATTGCATACCAACATCTCCTCAATGAGAAAGTTGCAAACAACCTCCTTGAATCATGCACTAAACATGCATGCAAACCCACAACTATCTTTCATCTAGAACCACCTATTGATGTTTTTTTATGCACCGCGAACACAATAAAATACCAAGGTATTCTATCATCTCTTGAACAAAGAAACTTTGAATGCTAAACAAAGTGATCAATCAAAGCAACTCCAAGGTTTACAATACGAACTATGCAACTTAATTGCATGGGATAGACTTAGTGAATATGGTGTGATTTTGCTGGAATCGCAAGGGGGCTTACATTTTTCTTGAACTCTACCAGAACTTGGACTCTACACTAACTTGCTTGGAAAATCAAAGACAAAAGAGATAAAGAATGACCTAGATTGACTATCAAATCAACAGTTGAGATAATATAGTGAAACCCTAATTAGGGCTTGTTATAACAAACTCCATTCTAGCCAATTAAATAATTACATTGAATAGGACACATGTCCACCTTGAATTCTAACCAATGAGGAAATAGGTTAGGTATGCTTGAACAAACTTTGATGCATTGCAATGTGTCACTACCTCATTCATTAGATGAATCAAGTACGATGAACTTGGACATGTCAATGTGGCTTCACTTGATTAGGTTGACGATGATTGGATGCCAACTCAACTTACCAAGTCGATCATCACAAAGCTTATGTGATTGAGCAATATCTCTTGATACTCAACGTTATCTAGTTTTCTCAACATGATGAAGGTGGTGGGACATATTCCCAAATTGTATCATCTAGATGATCAAGTCCTTAGCTTTTGATTAATTCTTCTGAAACTATCTACTTGATCATGTTTGTGTCCTTCCATCTTCTTGATAGTTCTTGATCCTTTTATGTGACTGTGTGCTTAATGAAGTATATGTTTGATGATGCTTGGTCCTCCTTTTGTTGCATCTCCATACCGATGATGCTTGCTTCAACTTCATGGTGCATATACTTGACTTGAATGGCTTGCTTTGATGAAATCCTCTTTGAGATTCGAAAATCTACCTCTTTGTGGGGTAATTGACCTTGGTGAATATGTTTGATATAGGCTTTGTAATGCCTAGGCTTGATGTAGAACCCACTTATTCTTGATCTATCCAACCTTGATCACCTTTGTAACTCTGACTTGAATACCTTGATCATTGGTAATTGATGTCTTACATATGGCCTATCGTGTTGTAGATCCCTTCATTTTAAAGCAATCCTTATTGATTTCTCCTTATTCTACTGATTGCTATTCTTGGATTTTCGAAGGGAATGCAAGATAGTCTTCTGTTTCTTCCTTGTTGAATCCTCATAATATCTTGATCATCATTTGACATTGTCCTTGCGCCTTGAGATGCACCTTCCTTTGTATTGCATTGTTGAAAGCTTTGAATAGGTTTAGCTCCTCACGTTGCCATCCTAAACTCGTGAATCTTGGTGTTGATATTGATGTGAAAACCCTCCATGATGCCAATGTCCTCTTTCATGCCTTGAAGCCTCCTTTCATCAAGTGTCTTCATCCTTGCATTGAAGCATGATGTTGGCATGCTCTATGTGCTGGGTAAGGTTTTCTTTTCCTTGTAATGAAGTCCTCATGACATCCTGAAAGCAAGAAAGAACATATCGTGAATGAAATGAAAAACAAATAATGCATCACAAATAAATTTAATCTGATTTTATACCCTAATTCACAAACCTACTCCCTAATTCTTCTCCTCTTAATTAGTTGCAAATTGAATTTGATGAGCATTTGATCTTTGTTTTATATGCTTCCTTTTTACCTTTGCCTTCATTTCACCTCCATAGGTCAGCCAGCCCAATAATTGTTTATTAAATTCATGAATTTACCTTCCTTCTAGCTGACTTAAGGTGCTCTTCTCTTGCTGAGTGGGTTTGGACTCCTCTCATGCACAGATTTAGGTGCAAATAACAAGAAGGTTTGCACAGATTGGGGTCAGCAATGTAGAAAATTACTGATTTTATCTTTTAAAAATTTGTATTTTTCCTCAAAATAAGGCCAACTTAGGGCTATTTTACCCCCGAATGGGTTTGAAAGGCTCATATGCACAAACTAGAGGTGAGAGAGAGAGAGAGGGTGAGAGGAAGAGATAATGACCTAGAGAGGGTAGAGAAAGAGAAGTAGAGAGGGAGAGAAGAAGAGAGGGATGGAGAAAGAGACCTAGAGAGGGGAGAGAGAAGAGAGATAGTAGAGAGGGATAGAGAAGAGAGATAGAATAGAGATACCAATGCCAATCTTTTTCTATAAAAAAAAATTTTCTGAAAAATCGGCCTACCGTCGGAATTCCGACATCAAAGCGTAAAAATTCTGATAGAGGAGTGTCGTCGGATGCACAACATCCTCGTCAGAGCTCTCCTAGGGACTGTCGTAATTCCGATGCCAAGGGGTTCAAATTACGATGGCCTCCAGGAGAGTTCCGATGAGGATTCTGTGCATCCAACAACACTCCTCTGTCGGAATTTTTACGCTTTGATGTCAGAATTTGGATAGTAGCCCGAGATTGAGATGGTATTCTTTCTGGGTATGAGTATCAATGGTGACCATCGGAAAGGATGGGGCTGATGTCGGAATTGCAATGACCACAAGGATAGTCGGAACTTCCGACAAAAATTTTTCGATGACTTTTTTTGTCGGTAGTGCGACAAAAATGCGTCGGACTACCGACGATTTGCCATCAAAATTTTGTCCCGAATGTACTAGTGCATGCATGGTCAAAGGTAGAGGGTCCATCTCTTTGAATGGAAAGAGTAGTGCTAACAATGTGTACTGGGTTGATGGTCTCAGACACAACCTTCTGAGTGTTGCCCAGCTGAATGATAGTGGCCTCACTCTAGAATTCAAGAATGGAGTCTGCAAAATCAAAGGAAAAGATGGTGAATTGGTGGCCACCAGCATGCAGACCAGAGGTAACCTATTTCATCTGAATGCAAATATATGTACATGTCTTATGGCGAAGTTTGATGATAGCTAGATATGGCATAGGAAACTCTACCATGTAAACTTTGATAACATTGTGAAGGCTAGTAAGATCAAGGTAGTTAGAGGGTTGCCGGTGCTAAGCAAACTGGATAATACCTTGTGCAAAGAGTGTCAATTGGAGAAAATGTCTTCCTCAACCTTTAAAGGTAAATATTTCACTACTGACAACTTGCTTGATCTTGTGCATACTGATTTGTGTGGTCCTATGAAAACTAGAAGTGTGCAAGGTGATAGGTACTTCATGATTCTCACTGATGACTTCTCAAGAATGATGTGGGTCACATTCTTGAAAGAGAAGTCTGAGACCTTTGTGAAGTTCAAAGCTTTCAAAGCATTAGTAGAGAAGGAAAGCGGTAAAAGGATCAAGTGTCTTAGAACTGATCAAGGAGGGGAATTCACTTCCAGTGAATTCAACAAGTATTATGAAGAATTTGGCATCAAGAGGCAATTGTTTATCCCCCGGACTCCACAACAAAATGGCCTAGTAGAGAGGAATAACCAGACTATGGATGAAGTAGCTAGAACCATGTTGATTCAAGGAAAGGTAGCTCACACCTTTTGGAGAGAAGCGGTGAGCACTGCAGTCTACACAATGAACTGGGTACTCATCAAGAAAGGTAAGGACAAAACTCCTTATGAGTATTGGACCGGTAAGACACCTGTGGTTAGCTACTTTAGAGTATTTGGTAGCAAATGTTACATCAAGAGGAGTGAACATCAAGGCAAATTTGAAGCTAAATGTGATGAGGGAATATTCCTAGGATATTCCACCAAGAGTTAAGCTCTCAAGTGTTACAACAATAGGACTCAGAGAATTATGGAAAGTATCAATGTAAGAGTTGATGAAGCCTCTGAGAAAACTGAGGAAAATGACAATGAGCAAGCTGTAAATGAACCGGTCACAACCTTCTGGGAACCGGTTGTCAGTCAACCAAGTACCAGTAATAGTGTTCCTGAACCGGTGAATGCTGATACTGATGAAGATGAGGGTGGAGAAGAAAAGCAAGAAGAACCAGTCAAAACCATTCCTTGGTATGTCAAGATGAATCATGATCCCAAGCAGATCATAGGAGATAAGGATGTAGGAATCCTTACAAGAAGAAAGATCAGAGAAAACTCATGTATGATCTCTGAATTTGAGCCTAAATCATTCAAAGAGTCTCATAAAGATGAAGACTGGATCAAGGCAATGGAAGAGGAACTTGACCAAATAGAGAAAAATGGTACATGGTCCTTGGTACTCAGACCAGAGCATAAAAATGTCATTGGCACCAAATGGGTGTTTAGAAACAAGCTAAATGAGGATGGCACAATGATTAGGAATAAAGCCAGATTGGTGTGCAAAGGATATGCTCAATAAGAAGGAGAAGACTATGGAGAAACCTTTGCTCCTGTAGCCAGATTGGAAGGATTTCATATGCTTCTTGCATATGTAGCTTTTAAAGGCTTCAAAGTATATCAAATGGATGTAAAACCTGCATTCCTAAATGGTGTACTTGAAGAGGAGGTGTATATTGAGAAAGTAGATGGGTTTGCCCTATCTGAAGATAGTGACATGGTATGTAGGCTACATAAAGTCTTATATGATCTAAAGCAAGCACCTAGGGCATGGTATCAACACCTACATTCCCATCTTGTGAAGATTGGATTTGAGAGAACAAGTGAAGATAGCAATATCTACTTGAAGTCTGAAGGAGATCAGATCCTGATCTGTGAGGTTTTTGTTGATGACATTATCTTTGGTGGAGATGACAAGATGAGTCATGAGTTTGCTGATGAGATGAAGAAAGAGTTTGAGATGTCACTCATAGGGGAGATTAAGTTCTTCATTGGACTATAGATCCAGCAGATGAAAATGGAATCTTTATCACTCAGTCCAAATATGTCAAAGAGGTGTTGAAGACCTTTGGCATGGAAGATAGCAAACCGGTTGGTACACCAATGGTGACCGGTTGCAAATTGTCAAAAGAGGATGATTCCACATTGGTTGATGAGAAGGAATACTGATCAATGATTGGTAAGTTGCATTATGTAGTGCATAGCAGACCGGATATTGCACATGTAGTTGGCATTACTACAAGCTTCCAGAAAAGTCCAAGAGAATCCCACTTGGTTGCAGTCAAGTGGATTCTTAGGTATCTGAAGGGAACAATTGACTATGGATTGTGGTACCCATACATCAATGATTTCATTCTGAAAGTATTCACAGATGTTGATTGTGCAGGTAATGCAGATGAACAAAAAAGCACAACTGGTGGTGCATTCTTTCTCAGTGGTAGACTGGTCTCATGGATGAGTAAAAAGTAGAGTTGTATCTCTCAGTCTACAATGGAAGCGGAGTATGTTGCAGCTTTCATGAACTACACTCAGACAATCTGGATGAAGCATGTTTTAAATGGCTTCAAAATCCCTATATCTAAACCGGTAAGTATATTTTGTGATAACACAAGTGCTATCAATATTTCAAAGAATCCGGTTTTACATTCTAGAACCAAGCATTTTGAGCTTAAGTATCATTTCTTGAGGGAAAAGGTTCAGAATAAAGAGATTGCACTAGAACATGTTTCCAGTAAGGAGCAGTTAGCAGACATATTCACCAAGCCTCTCCCAAAGGCTACATTTGTGCATTTAAGAGGTGAACTGGGGGTACTACCCCTTCAGGAGGTGAACTAAAAGTATTTGTTCCACATCAGTCACGTATTGCATAGTCAAATTTTTGTTGATTGATGTGTTGAAGGATGCTACTCCTTAAGGGGAGCAGTATAATGGAACAGGGATGCTTGTGCCTCCACTTTGGCATTGTTGTCAAAGGGGGAGAAGATGTCAAGTGGAGAAGATATCTTTGTATATTGGGGAAGAAAATGTGAAGCGGAGCGATATCTTTGTATATTGCCATCAATGCTAAAGGGGGAGATTGTTGGCATTATGTGAACCGATATGTGGATATAATGACATTGTATGTTGTCATTGATGTCAATATGTTGAAGAGGTATGAACCAACATATGTGTGAACTAGTATAACACTGTGAACCAACATTTGTGCTAAAGTGAAGTGGTGTGCTTGTTCAAGATGAACTGGCATATGGTTATGGGAACCAACATATGGAAGCATTGTATGACTACCGGTTGGTAGTCTCAACTTCAAGGTTTCTGGTTGAAGTGTTTCAAGCCTGTATGGCTCAACCAATGATCTTTGTGTGATGAGTTAGCAGTATAATGGAGAATAGATCATGTTGCCATGTAAGCCTTGTGCGTGTGAAGGATCTTGCATGAAGAAGACTATCCCTATCCACCTTGGGAATGTGTGAAGTTTGTTAAATGGTGATAATGCGTGATGGGTTATCAGCCACCATGAAATCGATGGATAATGCACGATGGAGAACATCTTGAGATCAATTCAAGATTGTTGCATTTAATGCAGTATGATTCAATAGTCAAGATTGAACCGTTTGAATTGCTTAACCTAACAGGTTTAGGGTTTAGGGTTTTTTGTATCGACCTGTTTGTTTCTTATAAGGTCGATGTTGTGTTTCTTTAAAAAGTAGTTGGCAAAAGTTGTATGTGTGTATCCAAGGGAAGAGATACGTGATTCTTGCCAGACCAAAGGAGAGAAGAGATACCTACAAAGTGAATGTGCAGAAGGTGAAGAGGAGCCAAAACAAATCTGCATTAGCATTGAGTGCTACTACTAGATCATTGTAATTCCTATTGATCTTTAACCACTTCAACAGCTGTGAAATCCCTTAACAGGGTATCCTTAACCAGCTTGATACAATCCTTTAATAGGGTAACTCGAAGTTATTGAGTTCTGGGAAGCTATAGAGCTCTGGAGATCCTTTAGCTATTGAGTTCTTGAAATTCTTTAACAAGGTAACCCTAACCGAGTTTAACCCTTAACCGGGTATTGTAGCCATCCCTTAACCAGGTGATCCCTAACAGGATCGGTTCCTAGCAAAACCTATTGTAATGTCTTTAACTGGACAAGGCTCCTAACAGAGCAAACTTCTAAAGAGTTCAAAAAGCAACTTGTTGGTAGTCATCTCCACCGTGGTTTTTCCCAGTTGGGTTTCCACATGAAAATATGTGTGTCATGTGTGATGCTTTGTTATTTCCTGTTAAGCATATGATGGTTTTGTGTTTTATGCCTGTCTATAAAACATATTGAACTAACTATTGTGAAGATCTGATGATATTTTACCTGTTCATGCATGAGGGTTTAATGGTACTATAGTATTGAGCTAAGAGGAAAGCTAAGAGAGTAATTGGTTTATGATTGTTTTAGTTATTCTGGGTCTTACTGGTTGCACTCTGTTTCAATCAGTTTCACTGTTTGCCAGTCATTTGGAGTATTTGTTGTCAAACCGGTTTTGGACTGTATTTTTGTCTATACTGATTCACCCCCCCCTCTCAGTACCGGTTTGGTACTATTCGTTGACCATTGAGTTATCAGAAATCCCCATCCTTAAGGAATAGAAAGACTAGTTCAAAAGAAGGTATGGAGTCTTTGTTAGAGACTACTGCAGAAATGCGAAGTGGATTGAGTTCAACCAACTTTTACCAGGATTAAATTTTTTAGAGATCTTGCTTTCTTCTAAAATTTTTATGGACAAATCTGAGGATTGTTTGATTTGGAGAAAATCTTCAGATGGGAAATATTTTGTGTCTTCAACGGTGTCTATCCACAACAAAGTTCTGGAAGAGATCCCTTTGTGGGCTAAAGTGTGGATAAAGAAGTTCACGCCCAAAATTAATTTCTTCTTTTGGATTTTTATACAAAATAAGGTGCTAACTCTTGATAATCTCCGTAAGCGTGGATTTGTTTTTCCTAACAGGTGTTCTCTTTGCTGCAGGGAGGAGGAGTTTGCTTGTCATATCCTCTTCCAGTGTATTTTCAGTCAGGAAATTTGGAATATTAGTTTTAGTAGGTGGAAGTTGAGTAGGGTTTTCCCGAACTCTCTGGAAGAGTTTTGGTAGCAATGGTATTGTCCTAGTTCCAATTCTAAGAATGTTGAGCTTTGGAAACTTACTTTCCCTAATTTTATATGGAACATCTAGAAGGAGCGCAACAATAGGATTTTTAGGGATAAAAGTGCGAACCTTGAAGTGGTGGTGGATAAAATCTATAGAGGGATCTTTGAATGTTTAAATGGAACTGATGATGGTTTAGCTGCTAAAGAAGACTTTAATGAAAGATGGATTCTCTCCAATAACATAATTAGTAAGGATAAGGGTAGGGATGGTCTTGTCTAGTGCTTTCCTTCTCAGGGATGGATTAAGGCCAACTTTGATGGGGCTTCTAAGGGGAATCTGAGGAAAGCTAGTTATGGGGGCATTGTCAGGAATTTTGCTATAAGTTGCCTTGTGGTTGTTGGTGGCCCTTTGGGTAACCAAACTAGTCATTATGCTGAAGCCTTAGCGGCTTTGAATACTTTGATTATAGCTAAAAATATCAATCATGATAATCTATGGTTGGAGGGAGACTCACTTAACATTATTAAATGCCTCAAGGGTGAAATTGAGCCTTCATGGACTATTGAAAATATTATTTTTAAAGCTAGAAAAATTATTTCTAGCTTTAAATCTATCATCATTGAACATGCCTTCAGAGAAAAAAATGTTGTAGCGAATGGTCTAGCGAACCTTGGCGTAATTTCTGAATCTCAGAGAATATGGAATGGGGAAGTTAATATTGATTTTAATATTAAAGAACTCATCAGAAAGGATAGATTTATGGGGAAAGATGGATTGCATGATTAATCATGAAAGTTTTAATGAGTAATCTTCAAATTTTTTGAAAGGTGATGATGACATGTCAGAAGGGAAGATTCCTAATCAATAAAATTAATTTTCCACACACTTTGTGGGTATGCATTTTCAAAAAGTCGAGTGTCATTTGGAAGAGAGCTTTGAAGTTGCAGAAGAAGAGAAATTATAAAACGAAATCTAAAATGGGGGGGGATCTAAGAAGAGAGGAACCTGATAATATTTCCAGATGGTGGGAGATGCCTAAGGTTTGAACAAAGCTGGGGAAAGGATTCATGACAAATTTTATGGAAAAGTTGGTCGACTATGATAAAGGCAGAGTTAACCTAGCGGTCACCAAAGTTATTGAAAACTGGATAAATGGCTCCTTAAAAATTCATGGAGTTAGGTTTAAGCTGGATGCAGACCTCATTGCAACAGTCTCAAGTATTCCTCACTCTGGTCTTAACTTATTTAGAGACCTGAAAGTGTCTAATAATGCAGTTAAGATTTTTCTGTGTAAAGAGAAGGAGAGAGCAAAACTAGGAAAAGCCACAAGGGGGGTATTATGATGCTTCCAATATTAAGAAAATTTAGGGTTGTGTTCTTGATGCAATTATGGAATATATTACTGTGGAGGGTCATTTTACCATAGTTCACACATACCATGTCATGCCCAAACTTTTGGGCACAAACGGAATAATTTTTTTAAAAAAAACTTAACCTAATAAAACTAAATTTGCTAAATAACGCAATAACAAGTTTGTCTTAACTACGTTTGATTTCTTTTTAACTAATAAAAATCTAAACACTAGATCAAACAAGCGGAATAATCTAAAATAAATATAGAATATTAAATCTCCAAAGAATTATTATTTTCTCATTATCAAATTAATAAATTCGTTTAAACTAGAAATCTCTAAATTAATCTGCAAGAGATATTTCAAATCTCAAATAGTCTTTTAATTGCCTAGGGACTAAACTAATTAGCCCTAGCTTATTTTAACAATATTTATAATTTGCCTAAAACTTGACTAGAGGATCAATTAAACCCATAATTGCATTTGTGCTATAAGATTATATTAATAAAGGCCAAAATAATTTAACGTCTAAGGCTACCTATTGAAAAAGTATTTATTAATATTCTCCCATAAACTCAACTCAAAAGGATTCTAAAACTAGCTCTTAAATAAAACCTTTAAAAAAAAATGAACTCTACTCAATAACAAATGAAATTTCACTATTGGAAGATTAAACCAATTAAAATCTCAATTATATATATATGTGTGTGTGTGTGTGTGTGTAAAAAGGTATGTTAAAAATAATATATAACCTTGATTCAAGGTCTTATGAGGATACCCTATTTAAAATTCAAATAGGGTTTCCCCCCTTTTTATTACTCCAATAATCTTTTTCTTTATAATAATATAATGAATCCCTAACCCCTTTTTTTTTTATACAACCCCACACACAATTTGTTTTATAAAATTCATGTGTGTTTTTCCCTAACCCGAAAATTGGGTTAGGGCATGTGTATGTTTGTTTTGCAAGCGGCGGCCATGGTTCAGCGGTGGCCAAGGAGGGAGGAGCGGAGGTGCTTGCTCACGAGGAGAGGCGAGGGTTGCAACAAGGGACGATGGAGGCGATTCCCATAGGGGCTCCCCGTAGAAGTGGCCACAGCCGTGACTGCGGGTCACGACCCACAGTGGCAGCCTTGGCCGCCCTTGTGGGTTGCGGCCCGTAGCACAACTGCCGCCATCTCTGTGGGATGCCACCCATAGGGGAAGGCCGAAGCCTTCCCGACTGTGGGTTGCGGGCCACAAAGCGGCTGCGGCCGTTGTTGGGGTCGCCGCCCATGGCGAGGCCTTCTCCCATTTATTTGCTACCTGCATGCTCCGAGGGGGTTTCATCGAAACCGCTTGCTATCAAATAATTTTTATTTTTTTTATTATTATTAAAGAATTTAAATTATTATATATATATATTTATGTATGTATATATATATATATACATATGTATATATATATATACATATGTATATATATATATACATATGTATATATATATATACATATGTATATATATATACATATATATATATATATATCTATATATATGTATATATACATATGTATATGTATATATATATATACATATGTATACATATACATATGTATATATACATATATATATATAGATATACATATATATATGTATACATATATATATATATATATCTATATATGTATATACACATATGTATATGTATATGTATATATACATATGTATATATATATACATATATATGTATACATATGTATATGTATATGTATATATACATATGTATATATATATACATATATATGTATACATATATATACATATGTGTATATACATATATATAGATATATATATATATATATATATATATGTATATATATATACAAGTATATATATGAATATATAAAAATATATACATTTTTTTGTGTCTACTTAGTTCACAAGAAAAAAAGTTTTTTTTTAGAAACATGATGTTAATATTATTAGATAAATCATGAGGTTTTTATTTGTATATATATCTATATATCTATATATATATAAATAGGTATTTATTTATATATATATTTATATATGTATATACATATCCACACCTTAGCATGCTGTATATTTTTTTTTTTTAACTTTAAAAACCCTGCAGAAAACTAATAAGGAAAAATGACAGCATGCAATCGATATATTTTCTTTTCATTTTCTATTATATAATATTTAGGCTTTAAATTTTGCCTTATTTTTTTTTGTTTTAAAGCAAATCTATAAATCTTTATTTAACATAAACACTAACAACAAGCTTCAATGTATTTTTTTTTGCTATAAATAAAATGACAGAATGTAATAAATCAGATTTATTTTCTGCAAGTAAAGGAGAGGACATAATGTAGTAAATTCTAACAACAATTACTTTAGACTAGGAAACATAAAAATGAATTTAGAGGCAAGCATATTAAGCCTATTTAACCATTTATTGTATTTGCATCTATCTTAACTAGGCCTAAATACTTGCTTTTCTTATTTCCAAAATTTCCATTGCAAGAAGGAATACAATAAACTTTTATTTTCCAATATAATGAGAATACATCAAAACATCATTTTAGCAACTATAGGGACTTAATAAAAGAATATACATTTCTTTTGCAAGAGTAACTTAATAGAATAAAGCACTTCTTAAAAGCATATTTCAATGGAATGTAATTAACATTACAATGGGTATGAAACCCAACTAGTCTCTCTTTCCATTAAATGAGGACTTGAATAAAAAATGGATACATTTATTTTCTCTAGAGAAATAAATACAACATTTAGCTTTCCCTTACATAGCTACAACTTGAATACATTATCTCTTTTTTGTTTTCCTAAACTTTTCTGCAACTCAAGTAATAACCAGCAACTAATTCCTTCTTCTTTTCCTTCACATCCCAAGCAACCTGCAAATAGAATAAAAGCTTGACCATGGAGTGCTCACCTCCCAACCTAGGCTTACTAGAAGCCACCCCCAAGCTTGGAGAACCAAGCACTAGACAGGTCACAAACAAACAACCACAACAAGCAAAGGAGAAAACACTCAACAAACATTTTCCCAACCCAAGCTACACTTTCACCACAACTTGTGATGATTTTTCCATGGGTGGAAGTGGACCAAATACCATTGGGGAGACTGGAAGCATGGAACAACTCAAGCCACCTCATGGCAACTAAAATACAACAAAATACATCTCCACACCCTTATGGCCCCCAAAGGCATATATGCCATATCTTCTCCCCTTATGACCCCCAAATGCATACACAAGGCTATGCAGCAAGGGTCACAAGAACACCCTTGAGATCACTCTCCATAAAGGAGAGCCTCTCACCCAAGGTTGTCATACTTCTTCCACCCCAAGACCATCCTACTCTCCCAAGAGTAGAAGGCCTTGGACACTCCCAATACAAGAAACATAAAAAGAAACAAAGGAAGGAAAAATTACATCTTTCTTCTACAAAGCAAAATACATATACACATCTTTTTTCATACAAGCATTTTTTTTTCAAAACAAACATATACAACGCAAACAAAAGAAGTAAGAACCAATCTTAATTTGCCAAAAGGTTTGATAGAATTAGTTGGGGATGAGCAGCCCAAATCCACAAAATCTCTTCACCAACACTTCACTAGAAATTCTATCCTACAACTATTCTTTCAAAAATTGCATAATCTTCAACAATGGAGAGTGGGTGATTACTCACTAAGTCCCTAATCCTTGCCTAAGAAGGCCTCTCTCACTCTTCCCAACCCCTTGGGTAAAGTGAGAGTTCCCATTGGTTGTTCTTCCCAACCCCTTACATGTTGCTAAAACTAGAAAGAGAAAAGGTAAGAGAGGATGGGGAAGAGAGTCTGACACGAAAAGGGAAGGTTGTCTATCCTAGGAGGAACCTTCTAAGTTGAATTTTCGTTCACCTTGGGAAAAACACTTTTGAGGTGACTAAACAGTCACATGGGAGTAGTCACATGTTTAAAAATACCCCTAACCCATAGGTATACCCTTTGGACCTTTGGGAAAACCCTAAAACTGACCCTAGGAGTCCATTTGACCCCTTAGAAACCCAGCTAAAGTTAACCTACGGGTCAAACCTGAGTTGACCACTCCCAAGACTCCCTACCCAAGGCAAATTTGGGACCACACTCATATGTTTGAATGGCTTTGGTAGAAACAAAACTCCCTCCAAGAGACAAGTCAAAATCAATGACACTGATCAGCACATGTGTCAAGTGACACAATAAAATACAATATAAAAATCAAACATGGAATTTGTCTCTTGTAGGATTACACAAATTAATAAAATCAATTTAACACACATGCATCATTTACTTTCACAAATAAAATACAATACAAATGGGGTATTGTCTCTCCAAATAGACAACCCCTGGCATTACAAACGTACATAGGTCTAGGTTTGGTTCTCCATATTATTTCCATGGTCACATGGATAATTTTCCTGCGCATCTCAATTAACACATTAGTAATTCCAAATAATCACAAATATATTATTAAACACATGAATTCCATTACACATCAAACACTCATACAATTGACAATAATAAATCAATATCTCATATATTCCAATTTGATTCCACATAAGTAATTATCATAATCCTCAAAATTGATCCATTCATATTATAAGCATCCTATTTCTATCATCAAAATGAAGTCCTGCAAATCCAATAATGGCATACATCATTTCAAAGTAATTTTATTCTAGCAACATATAAAGTTTCATATTCATAAGCATAAAATGAAGCATCAATATACGTCAATGTGATCCAAATCATGGAATCATATAAGTTCTAAATCCATAATGCATAAAATAAAGCATCCATAATAGTCTCAATATGAAAATAACAGAAATGTCAGAATGAGTCGGGGTAGGGCCTCACATACCATTTTGTGCTTTTAAATCATTTTAGACATGAGAAGAGGATTTCTCTACCCTATTATCTCTTTAGGTCTCTGTCGCGATTTCTGAATAAGCATAGCAAGAAACCTTCTTCGCCTGTGCTTCATTACGACCTTATTTTGCTCATTTATGAGCATTGTAAGATTCTGGCTATTCAGGAAAACAAGAGATTGTCGATAACACCAGGGAAAGGAAAGAGGAAGATGGAGGAAGGTGGGCCTAGCAAGGATGAGCAGACATGGAGCAAAAAGGGTAAAAAAGCCACTATGGAGAAAATTCAAGAGGACAAGGGTAATCAAAAGGATATGGAGATTGAGTCAGAGGACCTGGGAAAAGATGGAAGTGAGATGGAGACTGATGAGTCTAAAGGAGAGGAGAGCTAGAAAGAAGAGGAAGTAGGGGAAGAGGAAGGAGGAGTTGAGGATGTTTCTAATCAAAATAGCCCTACCCACAGTGTGAGTATAGGTAATGTTAATAGCCATCCAATGGAGGAGCAGTACAATCAAATCAATGAGGAAAGGGAAATGGAAACTTAGTAGGAGAAGGACAAGGAGAAATCGAGTAGGGATCAAGATAAATCTGGAGATGGGATTATTCTAGATAAACTCAAAAACTAGTCTGAGGCTCGAATGGGTTTTGACAGGTGGGTTTATGAAGGAATCAAGAATCTGGCAAAAATGGATAAGTAGTAGGAAGAGAAGGGAAAGAAAGCTGAAAGTAACCAGGAGTAGTGGAAAAAGGGTATGGAGGAAAAAGTGGAGAAGCTGGAAGTTCAGATTAGTAAACTGGAGGAAGGAAAAACTACCATGAAAAACTTTTTGGTAATGATTTTGGATATCCTTACCTCTGTGACTAAGAATTTAGAGGAAATTACCAAGTTCCTTGATGGCTCCAGCACCTCCAAACCTGTTGTGGACCTAGATATTGATGAGGATGCTATTGAGGTAGGGACAGTCGAAAGTGCTCCTGGTGGTGTGGTAAAAAGAACAAGGGCGAACATGAAAAAAGCTACTTTGGCCTCTTCCAAGGATATCCCTATGCTCAGGGATAATATTAAAGATTTGCAAGGGATTAGTAGAAATTTGTCTAATGCCCTGAGAAACATTAAGTAATTTGTCTTTTGTTTTTTTCTTTTATGGTTGGATGTTGCCGGTTTTGTTGGGCTTTTATGCTGATTTTTTACCAAAACTGTGTTGGTTTTTTGGCAGAATGTCTTTTCTTGTTTCTTAATGCTATTATCTTTTAAGGATCTTTTGTAAAGGGTTTTGGGATCCCTTCAAAACCTATATTTCTTGTAATAAAAAATGAAGCCCATCAAGCCAAAAGTAACTTTTTAGAAAGATTTGTTTAAAGGAAAAAGCAACTCTAAAAAATCTTATCAGTTCTATCTGGTGCTTCCGTATCATTTGGTTGTGTTCGGCAAAAAATGAGATCAATATGGGGGGCCCTCTCAAAAGAACTAAACCAAAAGACTACGAAGAGTTGCAAAATAATGAATAAATCTAGGATCTTTTCCTCAAGGTGGGCTTTATCCCTTATTTTCTTGCTATGAGGGGGTATAATAGAGCTTTTTCTACAAGATTTTGTAACTCTTGGCAAAATAGTGTAATCACTATTGGGAGCATTACTTTTCAAGTTTCTCCGGAGTTTATTGTTGAAGTTACTAGGTAAGAAAATGGAGGTGAATATGTGGAGAGGCAAAGCAATGGGGACTACAAATCTTATATGAAGAAGTTCTTCAAGAAGGGTGAGTGGTCGGTTGCAATCCAAAATGGATATGGTCGCTCTGCACTTCCTAAACCCTACCCAATTGTTAGTTTTTTTCTCATGAAATATTTTACTATATAGGGATGCTATACTACTGTCCGTGGGTATCACTTCCCAATCTTGAATCACATTAGGCATGGAGAAAATGTTAATATGTCATAATTTTTGTTTTCATCTATTGAATCTTGCATTACTAATGGGGCTAACCCCCAGATTCACCAAGGCTTAATCTATATCATGTATAAGTTTTCCTTTGACCACTTCCCGAACCGTAGTCAATTGCTATCCCTTCCCAGTAATGTTGAGCAAAAAAAGATAAAATAGGGGTCCTTTATTGAGATAGAGTTAATTAAATCCAATCCCCTCCACTCCTCGGGCTCTACTCCCCTGGGTAATTCCAAGGGTAAAAAAATCCCTAATATTGCAAGAAATTACACCCTTGGAGGCAGCTCTTCTGAATATCAACCCAGATAAGAGGAAAATGGAAACCCCTAGGAATAGCTTGGCTAATGCCAAAAATATTGGTAAGGATTTGGCGAAGAAGAATATCATAATAGAACTGGACCTACATAACTCGGAAGAGGAGGAGGAGGAGAAAATTTGGGAGAAAGAAAGAAAATATGGCAGCTCGGGAGAAAGAAGATCAACTAGACTATGTGCTAAAGAGAAAAAGAGAAAGACAAAAGATAAAGATGTGAGGGTAAACCTTGAGGAACCCCTTAATTTTGAATAAACTAAGGAGATCTTTACCAATTATTTCGAGGATGAAGATTTTCAAGATGAAGAAGAGGACCAAGAGGAACTATTTAAGGAAGAAAGGGAGGAAGAGAGCGATCTGGAGGAAGATTCTGACCACAACCCACAACCCTTCAATAATTTGGAAGATGATGAGATCATTCCCTATTCTAAGGAAATTTCATTGGATAAACAAAACAACAATGATGTGGAGGAGGAGATAAATGAGCTCAAGGAACGGGTTCTTAGCCTGGAAGAAAATAAATAAATTTATAAACAAAAATTTGATAATCTATGTGAGGATTTTAGTTCCCTCTATGAAATCACTGATGGTGTGATGAACAAGGTGGTTATGGGAGTGGTGTCTAGACAGGGGAAAATAAAGAAGAAAAACAAGAAGTTGAGTAAATAGGGAAAGAAAGAGATGGACGCGTAAGATGGGGAGGACATGCAGGAGGACACCTGGGCCATCCAAGTTGATGAGCTGAAGCACAATTGGAACCTGATTAACAATGATTAAGATTTCCCCTTATGTTTCTGTTAAATGATTTTTTAGGTATAGCAGGTTGGTTTTTTTTATTATGGTTATAAGATATTGGGCATGTGTTCCTTTAATCTAGACTTTCTTTTGATGGTGAATACAGTTACTATGTTTAACATTGTTGATATTCGGTATAATAATATTATGGTAGGTAGATGGTGGTTGATTAGAATTAGTAGACTTAGCTACAGGAACATGATTATATTTGACTATTTTTGAAAGTTGATTTTGTTTCTTTTGGTCTGGCTATTTGGGTTCAGGTTTTTGTTGTTGTTCTATAATTTTGTTGTTCTATAGGTTCAGGGCCTTCTCCCTACTAACATAATAAAAAACAAAATGATTATTTTAATGATTTTTTCAAGATTATTTCATTTATTTTTAATAGATAAATGGAAAAAAAAACTATTTGATAGAATTCTTAGAAAAATAATCTTATAGATCTAATTTATTTAAGATCATAATATCATTACGCTTAAAAAATTTATTAATTAAATAAGAGATTTATTCTTAAATACCCAAGTGATTGTTTCATTGATAATATAAGGGCAAAGAGTGTATATGGTAGAGTTTTATGTACAATTCATTCATCTTAAATTTCAACATTCAAAAAGTTGAGTCTATTGGATAGTTAATAGATTTTGGGTAAAGTAGTTGTTGAAAATAAAAAGTGAAGGTTTTATTATGTTAAATATACAAACCTATAGTAATGTAATCATTTAATTTTAAAATAATATATTTGTATATGTTTTATTTTAAGTTTTATTTAATTTATTAAATATATTGGAAATGTAATCAATTAATGTTTAAGAAATATATTTGTACATATAATTATTTTTAAATCTTGACTTTTTAGTGATATCAAAGGAAAAATAAATGTAAAGATACTTAAAAATTTATATTAGGTATTTCTTATTGAAAAGGGAATAAATTTTATTGTGTATTTCTTGTGAAAATAATTATTAATCTATCATGACATAATTTAGATTTAGAGATTTCTTTAATCTATTTAAAATTAATATTTAGTAAAGAAGAATAGGAAAAAATATTATTTTACTTAAAGATAGTTTTCTAATTAAAGATACCTTTTCTCTTTCTTTCAAATATCTATTAAAAGAAGGGAAAATGGTATTTTATTTAAGATAGTTTGCCTCTCTTCCAAACATCTCTTAAAGAAGGTTTAATATAGATAGTATTTGGCTAAGGTAGAAAAATGTAAGGGGTTTTGTGAAATCTTGTGTTAGTAAAATTAGGTGGGATAAGTGTGTGAAAGAATTTATAAGTGTAGGAAGTAGGTGTATAATTTTTTAATATTTTCAATGTTTTTGAAATGTTAAAGAGTATATATCCCTTATTTTTATCCATTATTTATAATTGAAATGTTAACTCTTTATCTCCTGGGTATGTGTAGGACCATGAGGGGCCAAAAAGTAGTGCTATCCTGACTAAAGTCTTTATTGATAGGTTGATTGAAAAATATCTATAACTTTCAAATGGTATCTCATTTTTTGAATGCAAAACATGTGTCACATTCTATGCTTCATTTACTATAGGATTTAAAAAAGAAAAATTGAATTTCGTAAAGTTTTGACCAAGTCATTGTGGTCAGACATACGAGTTTTTAATATTTTTAAAAACCTATAATAAAAAAATCATAATTAATTATTTATTTCAAAAATAAATGACAAAAAAATATGTGTCACATTCAGACATGAGTCTTCTACTTATATCTAAAATCTTATAAAGAAATATTATAATTTGATTATGGTTAGGTTGGTCAGACAAATATCTACTCCTTATCTTTTTCCTGAAATTTTAGTACTACTGCATTGAAATTTCAAATTTCTATCAAACAGATTTTTTTTTCAGAAAACAACTAGTAGTTTAGAAATTACATTCAATTTTCTACAAATTGTATTCTTAAATATTTTTGAAATAGTGTTGGTAACTTATTCAAATTTTTATGTCAAGTTGCCTAACTCTGTTTTTTATTTTCATTGCCACTTAAGGGCTTGTTTGGCCCACCATGATCTTGGACATACCCTCCTCTCTCTACACACATCTCCTCACTCACTAGTTACCTATTCTTTTCTAGATATACCTCTCTCTCTCTCTCTCTCTCTCTCTCTCTCTCTCTCTCTCTCTCTCTCTCTCTCTCTCTCCCTCTCTCTCTCTCTCTCTCTCTCTCTCTCTCTCTCTCTCTCTCTCTCTCTCTTTCTCCCCTCTTTCTCCCAAAATATAGACCTATCTCTCTACATCTCCCTCGCATCCTTAACTCTCTACTCTTTATCTCCTCTCTCTCTACAAACCTCCCCTCATTCCCTACCTACCCATATTTCTCTACATATACTTCTCTATCTCTCTCTTCATAGTTCTTCTCTCCCTCCCTACCAAGTTAACTATCTCTACATACATCTCTCTTCAACTCTCTCTTTATTTCTCCCTCTCACCCTCTATCTCTCTGCACACCTCCCCTCACTCCCTACGTACCTCTATTTCTCTATATATACCTCGTTATCTCTCTCTACATACTTTTCTCTCCCTCCCTACCTACTTATCTTTCTCTACATGCATCTCTCTTTCACCCTCTCTTTTTCTCCCTCCCACCCTCTCTCTCTCTCTCCATATCTACCTCTCCACCCCTCCCTCCTTCCATCTCTGCCACTCTCTACCTACCCATCTCTCTCTACTTCTTTCTATCTCCCTTCTCCCTCTCTTTCTATTCATATATCTCTCAATCCCTCTCTTTATCTCCCCTCTCACTCTCTCTACCTTTCCCTCTATCTTTGTATGCCTCTTACATACCTTTCTCTCCCTCCCTACCAACTTATCTTTCTCTACATACATATATTGGCATTAAGGTTGTCATTGATGTCAACATGTATTTGTGCATGACTAAGTTGATGAAGTTGCAGATAGTTATACTAGACACCCACTAGATGAAGATGCAACAAGCATGTAGAGTTGATTGATGTCAACAATTGAGATGATGTAGTAGAAATGATAAGTGTCATAGAGAGAAAGTACAGTTGGACATAATGATAGCCTCACTCTCGCTAGTTAGAGATGTAGAGACATGTAGGCTTCGGGTTGGAAAAGTATAGAGATGTAGCATTATATGTGCCCCAAAGGAAGATGAAGATGTAGCAATGCCATATGATGATCTTGAGGGAAAGATCAAGGTGAGCAGATGGTATGGTCTCAGGTTGAGAGAGATGCAAGATGTGCCCCATAGGAAGATAAGATTAGCTTATACGGTGTTGCATCAAGTAATTTAAGGACCAAGGCCATGGTGCTATGATTTCATGAAGCAAACAGTGTTGTCCAAGAGTATAAGTGTTGTTGCAGAATTATATAACATAACACATCATATAACACACTATGTTATATGCACAAGGAGATATATAGGAGGAATGCATGAAGTGTGTCATTGGGACATGAAAATGGACAAGGAGGACATAGGAAATTGTGTTGAAAATGTATTGTGAAATTTGGTCTGACTCAAAAAAAGTTAGTTGCAGTATTCAATAACATGCAGGTTATCACATGCAATTATAGGGAGTATCAGTCATAGTTGTCAATAACACGTAGGTTATCACTATCTACAAAGATGTAAAATGTGACTGCAAATGTTAATAATACGATGGGTTAGTTGTGTTGGTCTATCAGGATGTCAATAACATGATAGTTATGTGGTCCCTTCTAACTCGTAGAATGAATAGTTGAAGATAAGTGACCATGCAAGGTAATGCTACATTATGGCAGATGAAGTCAATAACACAACGGGTTAGTCTCCCTGTCATACTGCAACAAGAAATACTTAAGGAAAAACATCTGCACACTAGTCGCTAAAGTGTGACGGAGATCTCAATAACACACAGGTTATGTTGCTCGACTCATCCTGTGACATGTTATTCATTGTTAGATAGACTTGCGGGATAACACTTAAGTGAAGCATAAGATTTTTCCCTCTATCCCGCAGCATGTTATACAAGGTAAGATAACCTTAAGGGATAACATGAAGGTAGAAGTGTGAGGTTATCTAATTATCTCGCAGCATGTTATTTGTTGTTTGATAACCTTGCGAGATAACACTTAAGTGAAGTAAACAGTGAATCTCGTTATCCCATGACATGTTATCATTGTAAGATAACCTTGTGTGGCAATAATAAACAAAGGTAAATAAGGCATCCCGTTATCCTGCACCATGCGAACTTGGAGAGAGATGGTTGTGCGGGGTAAAAATACCAAAGGGAATAGATGGATCTCGTTAGCCCATGTGGTAAGAAGGCCTGAGAGGAAATGACATTGGATAAGGAAATTGGTAGAAAGCACATTATCCCACTAGCCCGTAGGAAGGAAGGTTTTGTTATTTTGTGATGCGTATAACACGCATGTTATATGATCCGCGGAACACATTTGCATAGCCCGCAAATCCAACATGAATTTTCTTCACACATGGACTCTTTGTGTGCTGATGGTTATGAAGATGGGTCCCACCATTCACCAAATGGTAGAGTGGCATGTGGATGCTTTGTGGGAAAAATGTTTGATTTACTATTAAAGCCAAGAGCACGTGTATCGAAAGAAGATCTTTCAAATTGAGCTGCAAACAAAAAAAATAAAATAAATGCTAGGCAGATTTGCAATTAAAAATATATTTTCTGAATGGGGGTTAAGTGTAAAATCAAATAAAATTGCAGAGGTTGTTGAAAGAAGTAAGAAGGCATTTAATGAACAAACAAGGGGCAAAATCATTTAGCAACTCGAGAAGCTCAGAAAGAATATATCACCGCCATGAAAAATATTTGAAATACCTCCAATTGACAAGACATCACATCTACAGTTTGGTGAAAATTACTAAAGATAGTAATCTGAAATTGGAGATCATTTGGAAGCTTGAAGATGGTGCAATGAATGATGGTGGCAAATCAGCCTACAAGTCAGATTTGTTGGGAGCTCGAAAATATTTTTCTGAATATCTATTTTGGAGGGAAAACCTTGTTGTACATAGATTGCCACTAAGTAAAGTTAGTGGACAGTTGAGGAGAAGATAGTGTGAGAGGTTGTTGGAGACAAGCACCAAGTGAAGCTCTGAAAAAGTAGAGTGTAGTGAATAGAGAGTGAAAAACAAAGGCTACAGAAAAGAATTTTCTACAGGCATCAATAACACGAAGTCGGGGCCATCAATAAAACTGATGAAAATTTGTGTGCAGAAAAATTAGAAAGTAAAAAAGGAGATCAGAGGCAGTAGGAAGTAAAAGCAGAGTAGGAAAAGAAGAGAATAGAGAGAGGTGTGAAGTAGAGAGTGTGTGATTGGAGTGCATGAGAATAATAATTGTAACAGAAGAGGCTACATAACTAAGAGAGTGCAGAGAACTAACTCCCACAGGTGTCAATAACACAATGACAATGAAGACCTAACATTGCAGAAAAGGTTGTATGCAGGAAGATCATTTGATGAAGAAAAGATAAGAGGGAGCCAAAAGAAAGAGCAAAAAGTAGATAGATAAGAGAACACGGTGAAAATAAAATATTAAAGACCAGAGGGTGCAAAGACAAGATAGACAACACAAAAGGTTAGTCATTCAAATTGGGGCAGAGAAAGTGACAAAAGCAGAGTAGAGATCAGAGAGCAGTAGAGACCAAAGACTAGAGAGTAGAGAGGTGAGATTGAGACCTATGATCAGAGAACATAAAAGAATATGATCAATCTCAAGATTAGAACGTTTGTGAGTTACAAAACCTCATGTGTAACAAGGTTCTTATTTGTTATTTAATTACATTTTATTGTCCATCTCTGAGTGGGTGCTTGGAGCTAGGGGTTGGTGCTCCTTTGGGTTGGTGCCCATAAAGCCAGGGGTTTGTGCTCCTTTGGGTTGGTGCCCATAAAATTTTGGGGTTGGTGCCCTAAACATTGTAATTAGTTTTATTTGTGAGGTTGGATTGGAGCACTAGACTCCAACATCATTTCTCATTGAGGTTTTTCCCACTGTGGGTTTTCCTCTTATATTCTTGTGTTATGAGTTTTCTCTCTTTGTGTTTTTTTTATTACCATTGATTCACCCCCCCCTCTCAGTGGTCATTGTGTTCCTTCAACATCTGTCTTCCACCCCTTCTCTCTTTATCCCTCCCACTCTCTATCTCTCTCTCTCTCTCTCTCTCTCTCTCTCCATCTCTATCTCTATCTCTCCACCCCTCCCTCCTTCCCTCGCCTCCTCTCTACCTATCCATCTCTCTCTACTTCTTTCTATCTCCCCTCTTCCTCTCGTTCTATCCATTTATCTCCCTAATCACTCTCTTTATCTCCCCTCTCACTCTCTCTACCTACCCCTCCCTCTTTCTCTCTCCATCATTACCTCTTTGCCCCTCTCTCTTTCCTTCATTACTTTTCTCTCCCCTCTATCCCCTCTCTACCTCTCTATCTCACTCTTTCCTCTCTCTCTTCCAAAATCTAAACCTATCTCTCTACCTCTCTCTCACATCCTTAACTCTTACTCTTTGTCTCCTCTCTCTCTACACACCTCCCTTTTCTCCCTACCTACCTCTACTTCTCTACATATACCTTTGTATCTCTCTCTACATAATTTTCTCTCCTTCCCTGCACACTTATTGTTAGGAAATAATCATTTAAACCCACATACATTTAATCCATTTCCTACATAACCCATGAGAGAAAATCATGCATACAAGCTTATAGAATCACCATAATGCAAAGATCAACATAGACAAGCCACAGGATAACATAAAATATATCCTGGAGAAACCCTTATGAGGGAAAAACCCAGCCTCCAAAAGCATCCATACTCCATTGTATTAATCATCCATAAAGCAACATAGAGTTACAATGAATACCTCTGAATCATCAAGCCCTCTAATGCTTTCCCATGTGTCCAAGCATGAATCCACACATCTCATGCTATGCTTCACAAATACAAACCTCCAAAGGACTCAATACAATGATAGCCCAAAACCACCAACCAACCTTAACCACTAAACATGTTCTTGCTTATATAGACCCAAGCTCACACAAAAACAACTAGTGGTAAAGTAAAACCATGTGTCATAGAACCATGTGCTAACTACCCTTGACCCTAAATTTAATATTGAGCACTAAGTTTTCTCTTTTAAAATATTTTTCCCAGTATTAAATAAATACAATATAATAATACCAACATCAACTCATCAAGTGATCTTGAGAATATTCCCAATGAATCTCTACATGTTACACGTCCATTTGCAACATCAATTAAATAAATATATTACATTACATGTTCATGGGAAACCCCATAATAAATAAATATTATAATTACAACTTTATTATGCAAGGTAATAGAAGTGAGAGGAACATACAATTGTCACAAACATATGACTTTCAAATCAATGACTAAAGAATTTTGAAATGAGGTGGGCAGGAGGAGAGGTAGGAGTGAGGGTTTCAAGGGTTTCTAAGGGAGGAGAAGATGAGGTGGATGAAGAGGAGGATGGCGATGGGGAGGTCGGTGATCCCACTAGGTTTAGGGCATGCATTATCTGCGGCTTACCCTCTTTTCACTCTATTCAGGATTCTTTGGATGGGAACTCCCTTCCTTCTTTTTTGCTAGTGGCTCCTCTTTCATCCTGGACTAGAAGATTTGTATTTTTCCCTTATGTTGTTGTTGACTAGGGTGTTGTAAAATTAAAAGATGATGTTGGTGTTGAGGTATTTCTAACGGTTGGGAATGCTTGAACCCTACTCTATTCCCGTCTATCTCGTTTAGTGTCTTTTTCTTCTCTGATAGTGGTTATTCAAAGAGAGTGTTGGGGGTTTTCTTCTCTTTAGAGGTGGTGTTCGGCTGGGTGGCTAGGGTCTGGTTCGTTGGTGGCCTTATATTCTTTTTTTGGTTTATGGAGTTGGTGGAGCCTTCCCCCTCCCTTATTTGTTGGGCTAGGTGGTTGCAGCTTTGGGTTTTTTGGTGGATGCTTGGTGGTTGTCGGTCTTGTTCCTGCTCCTTACTTGGCTTTTGCTTGGTGGAGGGCTCTATTTTCTAGTTTTCAATTTTGGAGGATCTCATGGATCTTTGTGCTCATATTTTTGGGGGCAGCCTCTTGATGCCTGTTTGGGTCTCTTCTCTTGGTCTTACTATATAGGTGATCATGTTTCTCTTCACAGAGGTGATAGGTTTGGCTAGAGAGGAGATGTCTCACAGATCTAGGGATGCAAATCCTCTTGGTGTTCTATCTGCTATCTTGAAGGCCTCTTTTGAGGTGGTTTTTTGGGATGTTGGTGTTCTTGTTTTGATTCCCAAAGTTTATGTTGTGTTTTTGGAGGGTTTTGATCATTATTTCTTATCTTATTCCTTATTCCTTTCATGTTTGTTTCTCCTTCTATGGAGATGGTTGTGGGGACTATTTCCCCTGGTGTTGTTCGAAGCATTTTCGTTGGCAGTTTTGATTGTTTCTATCTTTAGTGGCCCTTTTGCTGATTTTTTCCCTATCTCTTGGTTTCTTCCTCAACATCTCTAGTTGTCTTTGGTTCTTCCTATAGAGGTTGTCCCATATTCTTTAGAGGTGAATATGGATGGTGTTGGAGATGATCTATCTTCTATTGAGGTGGAGGTGGATGTTGTGGCTAATGCTAGGAGCTGCTATTGGGGAGTTGATATTGTGTTGGTTATTGGATGGATAGGATCTGAGACTAATCTTTCTACTGTGCTCTTTCGTTTCTCTTTTATTGAGGTGGAGAGAATGGAATCTTTTAGCTAGTTGGATCTGTTGGTTTCATCTTGTTGGTTTTGGGAGCCATTTCAAAACCCAATTTGTGTTTGGTTTTGGGACCCAATTCAAGTTGTGGGAGCCTTGCAAAACCCATCCTGTTGCTCATTCTTATGTTTAAGATTATGGGAGCTTTCTTAAAACCCATTCATTTGGTTGAGGGATCTTGGAAAAACAATATGCTATTGATTTTGGGAACTAGTTCAAAACCCAAGATGAAGGTTTAGGGAACCTTTTAAAACCCTTTGGTCCCAGATTGTGTTTGCATGCTTATCAATAAGAATCTGGTGGTTGATACTTTGACATCTTTCATCATCCTCAATTTTTCAGGTTATGGGTGCTTGGAAAAACCCTTGGTATCTGTTAAAGGTTAAGGGAGCCTAGATAAAACCCTTGTGCTTGTGAAAGGCTTTGGCTTTCTTTCTTTTCAACTAGGTTTCTTTGATATTTCTTTGTTTCTAAGATAAGTTTGGGTTGTTGGCTATCTTTAATGTATCTTTTGGCCTTTTGTCCATTTTGGGTTTTGGATCCTTTTAAAATCTAAGGGTTTCAGGTCCCTTCAAAACCTGTTGTAAAGGGTTCCGAGTCCCCTCAAAACCTATTTTCCCCTTAATAAAAATATTATTATGCATGGTATACAACATCTATTTTCCCAACACTTATCTTTCTCTAGATACATCTCTCTTCCAACCTCTTTCTTTCTCCCTCCCTCCCTCACTCTTTCTCTTTATCTCTACCTCCCCAACCCTCCCACTCTCCCCCGCTCTATCTATCCATCTCTCTCTACTTATTTTTATCTCCCTCTCTTTATATCCATCTATGCCCCCAATCACTCTCTTTATCTCCCCTCTCACTCATTCTACCTACCTCTTCCTCCCTCCCTCTCTACTTCTATAAAAAGAGAATGAGTGGGGAGATAGATGGATAGAGAGAGGGAGAGAGATAAAAATAAGTAGAGAGATTTGGATAGGTATATAGTGGGAGAGAGGGAAGGAAGGAGGGGTTAAGATATAGATATGGAGAGACAGAGAGAGAGGAGAGATGTAAACAAGAGAGAAGAGGGTGGGAGAGAGAGGTTGGAAGAGAGATGTATGTAGAGAAATATAGGTATGTAGGGAGAGAGAGATAGAGAGAGGTATATGTAGAGAAATATAGGTGGGGAGGGAGTGAGGGGAGGTGTATAGAGAGAGGAGACAAAGAGTAGAGAGTTAAGGATGTGAGAGAGGTAGAGAGATAGGACTAGATTTTCAAAGAGAGAGGAGAAAGTGAGATAGAGAGAGGTAGAGAAGAGATAGAGGAAGAGTGATATGGAGAGAGATATTTCTAGAGCTTGAGGGAGATAAAGAGAGTGATATAGAGAGAGTAATAAAATACTGATAGAAGCCTACTAATTACTGAAATTTGATGAAGCCTAAAAATTTATAAGATATTATAAAATCTAGAATCTACATTGTAACTCCTAGAGATCTAAAACCACTCTCAAACATCCTATTTTGTTTTTGAAACATGATCACATTTCTATAACGGGATCTTGTTTCAAAAAAATTTGAATTCAAGCACTAATTTTTACTTTGGAAAGAGTCTTAAGGAGTCAACCCTTAGCCTTGGACCCGGTTTGACCTACAACTTGAAGGTCATGTAAGTGTCCATACAAAATACTAACTTTGGACATATATCTAAAGCCCTTTTTTGCATAAATTTTTGAAGAAATTAAAACCCATTATAGAAGAGACTGTCTAGATTCCAAATACATAATTTAAAAAGAAATGAATTAAGGATTTTATTTTTGATATAATTTCTAATAAAAGAGATCCATAAACTTGAAATAACAAGGTTTCTTATTTTTTTTAATAACCTTTTTGTTTCTAAGTTTTCTGAAAAAAATAAATTATATGGTATCAAACTAGAGACAATTCTATGCACTTTCAAAAAAAAAAATGATAAATTTGGGTCACTTTATGCTTGTCGTACACAAGGGTTTTTAAAAACCGCAATTATGCCCAATAAAAAATTTAAAAAAAAAAAATTACAAAAAAATATCCTCATCAACGGTGAGTGTGTTTTGATTAAGTAAAAGTAGGTATTTGAAAGGTACCCGAACCTTGTACAAGCCAGGAGAATAGAACTACGAGAAAGAAAAGTGTGAGGCCCTACCCCAATTTAGTTTGACATTTTCAGTTATTTGCATATTGAGACTATTATGGATGCTTTATTTTATGCTTTATGGACTTAGAACTTATATGATTCCATGATTTGGATCACACTGACATATGTTGATGCTTTATTTCATGCATGATGATTATGAAACTTTAGATATGTTACTAGAATAGAATTACATTATGATGGTGAATGTCATTATTGGAAATTTGCAGGACTTCATTTTGATGATAGAAAAATGATGCTTATTTATGAATGGTTCAATTTTGGAAAATTATGTTAATTGCTTATGTGAAATTGAATTTGAACAAATGAGATATTGAATTATGGTTGCCAAATGTATGAGTGTTTGATGTGCAATGGAATCCATGTATTTGATTATGTATAAATGTGATTAATTGGAATTACTAATGTGTTAATTGAGATGCGCAGGAAAATTATCCTTGTGACCATGGAATTTAATGGAGAACCAAGCCTAGACCAATGTGCGTTTGTTAAGCCGGGAGTTGTCTATTTGGAGAGACAACACCCCATTGTAATGTGTTTTATTTGTGAAGTGTATGATGCTTGAGTGTTAAAAAAAAATTAATTTATATGTATATGTGTAATCCTACAAGAGACAAATTCCATGTGTGATTTTTATATTGTATTTTTATTGTGTCACTTGACACATGTGCTGATTAAGTGTCATTGATTTTGACTTGTCTCTTGGAGGGAGTTTTGTTTCTACCAAAGCCATTCAAAAACATGAGTGTGGTCCCAAATTTGCCTTGGGTAGGGAGTCTTGGGAGTGGTCAACTCAAATTTGACCCGTAGGTAAACTTCAGTTGGGTTTCCAAAGGGTTTAATGGACTCCTAGGGTAAGTTTTTAGGCTTTTCCAAAGGTCCAAAGGGTATACCTATGGGTTAAGGGTATTTTGCAACATGTGGCTTCTCCCATGTGACTATTTAGTCACTTCAAAAAGTGGTGTTTCCAAGATGAACGAAAATTCAACTTAGAAGGTTCCTCCTAGGATAGACAACCTTCTCTTTTGATGTCAAACCCTCTTCCCCATCTTCTTCCACCTTTTCCCTATCCAATTTTGGTAATGTGTAAGAGTTTGGGAAGGGCAACCAATGGGAACTCACACCTCACCCAAGGGGTTGGGAAGGGTGTGAGAGGCCTTCTTAGGCAAGAATTTGGAGACTTAGTGAGTAATCACCCACTCTCCTTTCTTGGAGATTATGCTTGTTTTGAAAAAGTTAGTAGGAGATTAGCACTTTTGGTGGAATTTGGAGAAAGTTAGTGTGGAATTGGGCAGCTCATCCCCAACTAATTTTAGCATACCTATTGGCAGGATAAGGTTGGTTCCTTCTTATCTCCTCTTGTTTATGTTGTATGTGTTAGTTATGTTGTTTTGTTGAAGAAAAGAGATGCTTGTAAAGAAAGTGTTTTATGAAGTTTTTATGGAAGTAAAGAATGTGTAGATTTCCTTTCTATGTGTTTTGTTTTGTGTTCTTGTTGTTTGGGAGTGTCCAAGATCTCCTACTCTTGGGAGGGTAGGAAGATCTTGGGGTGGAAGGAGTATGACAGCCATGGGTGAGAGGCTCTCCTTATGGAGAGTGATCTCAAGGTTGTCCTTTGTGACCCTTGTTGCATAGCCTTGTGTATGCATTTGGGGGTCATAAGGGGAGTAAATATGGCCCTGAGCCTTTTTGGGGGGCATAAGGATTGTGGAAGTATTTGTTGCATTTGTATTGCCATGAGGTGGCTTGTATTGTTTTTGGCTTGCAAATCTCCCCATTGGTACTTGGTCCACTTCCACCCATGGAAGAGTCACCATGAATGTGGTGAAAGTGTAGCTTGGGAAGGGAAACTTGTATGTTGAGTGTCTTCCTTTGTTTGTTGTAGAGTTGCTTGTTTGTAACCCGTCTAGTGCTTGGTTCTCCAAGCTCGGGGGTGGCTTCTAGTAAGCCTAGGCTGGGAGGTGAGTTTTCCATGGTTAAAAATGTGTTTTGTTGCAGGTTGCATGGGAATGGGAAAAGATGTATTAAAGAGCTAGGTGGCTGTTTTATGTTGCAGAAAAAAAAAAAGAGTTAATATGACAATGTATTCTCTTTTGGAGTTGTAAAAGAAAAGGAAAAAAAAAGAGCTAGATTGTGTTATTTATAAGGAAGAGGATTATGTATTCAATGTTAGCTTGTAAAAGAAAGAGATAGTCAATGTTGTATTTATTTTTTTTTCAAAAAGTAAAGCAATGTATTCCTATTCCATGGAAAGGAAAATGTAAATGTTTTATTGCCAAAATCTTTGTGCTCCTATTTACTTGTATTTAGATTGCAAAAAAAAAAAAAATGTATGCTGTTCTCACTCTAGTTAGTTTGCAAATGAAGAAAGTAATGCACTAGATTGCATGTAGAATTTTCATGTTTATAAAAAGGAGGAGAAGAAAATGTTTTTTTTTTTATGAATTCTGCAAGTAAATGAAACTATGTTGCTGTAAATTTAAATAAAAACAGTCCATTATTTTTCTATTTATTGCAGCAAAAGAAATTTATTAAAAAGTCTATTTCTTGTATTTAGTCTTAGCTATTTGGCTTACAAAATAAGATATATTCTTCCCATTGGTAATTCTGCAAAACTCATTAGGAAGACCCTTGTATGTTTTTTTTTTATGATTTACAAAACAATATTAAACTCATAAGGAAAGCCTATATAGGTCATAGACAAAAAATAAATAAATGGTAGCAATATATATAAACAAATTCAAGTATTTTAACTCTAAAAATGTTATCTTGATATCTGTTTAAACAGAAAAAAAAATATATTTATAGCTCTATTAATACTAAATAAAAGAACAGTGATCTAATAGACTTGTTAATAAGTCAGTTAAAAACATACATACATATATATATATATATATATATATATATATATATATATATATATATATATATATATATATAGATAAATACATATATATATACATATATATTAGTGTGAAAGAAAAATCTGTTCTTTTTTAAAAAAAAAATAAATAAATAAATACATTTCCAGATTGAATATTACTGCAGAATGCTAAAAAGGGAGAAAATTGTTCCATGTTAAGTCTTTAAAATATATATATATATATATTCTTTTAGGAGAGATCTGCCAGATCCAAAATATAGAACTAGATGTATTTTACTTCCTCCAACACATATACTTATCAATATATATACTCTTATGTATATATATATATATATATATATATATATAGATATATATATATATATAAAAATGAAACCTTTGAAAAAAAATATATAATGCAAATAAAACTCCCAGCAAAAAAAAAAAAAAACGTTTAACAAAATTTGCGCTAGGTTAATGCGGGGCCGCAGCACCCGGGCGGCGGCGGCCGCAGCCTGCGGCACCCGCAGACTGCGGGCAGCGACGCCACAGCCTGCGGGAGCCGCAGCCTGCGGCGGCACCGTCCGCAGCCGGCGGTGCCGTGGCTGCGGTGGCCGTTCCCCGCTCCGCCTCCCCTTTTACTCCCCCCTCTACGCTGCGTTGTTTAAAAAAAAAAGAAAACAAACCCAAACCCTCCGCTCCGCCCGACTCCCACTCCCTCGCCCACGCCGCGGCTTCTGCAATGGAAAACCTCCGCTCGGATCTTCCTCCTCCTCCCTCTGCCTCCTTCGTCCCTCTGCCCAAATTCATGTTAAAACATGCAAAATAAAAAATAGGGGGTTGGTTTCGGGTTCGGCCTGCGCGCCGCCTTCCGTGGCCGCCGACCCTGCACATAACACACACACTACACACAGACTTAAAAGATTAAAAAAAAAAAGGGGACTTCACACACACACACAACACTAAATTAAAATAAAAGGGTTTGGTAACAACATATTCGCCCTAACCCTAGTTTTGGGTTAGGGCAACACACACTCAATTTAAAATGAGCATGTGTGTGTGGGGAGGGAAAATTATTTAAGAAGGGTAATTTAATATATATAAAATTAAAAGCCCCCACTCCTCATTCAGTATTCATTCATGAATAAAAATCTAATAGTGATTAGATATTATATATATATAAATATACATAGGTAGAGTGATCCTAGTACTTAATTGTGAATAAATTTGTTGGAGGTAAATTAAGTTTTGAATATTTTTGTTAAATATTGGGTAGAAGTAGAAGAAATTTTATAAGAGGATTTTTATAATTGGTGGAATAGACTCTAAATAATAAATAAATAAAAGATGTATAAGCAATATTATTTGCAAGGCCAAGAGGGTCATTTAAGTACAAGATTATAAAGTATTTTTAAATTTCGGGGGTTTTATTTTAATAAAGTGTTTTAATGACGAGGTTAATTAAACTTAGAAATCCTAGCGGGTTAAGAAAGATAAGATAAATTTTAGAATGTTTAAATTGAGATTAAACGTTATACTTGAGATTTTAATTATTTAATAATGAAGCTTAGTGATTTCCCTTTTTGGAGAGATATTGGCTCGTTGATAACTTAGTAAACCATGTTTCCCAATTGAGTTTAAGTACCCATTATATACAAATATAGTTTAGACTCAACCCAAAATGCATTATTTTATTTAAGTTAATCGCACTTAGTTGATTATATTAGTTAAGTAAGTCGTTAATTAGTTAAGTATTTAAAAAAAAAAATTCCCGTTCGTGCCCAAAAGTTGGGCATGACAAAAAGTGCCTGGTCACTTCAAAAAGATAAAATGATCCCACTGGAAGGGATCAAGTTACATAACATAACCTTAAAAACCAGTAACAGACAACGAAAGGAAAGCACAACGACAACAAAAAAATAGGACAAGGAACCCTGCAGAAATAGAGACAGATATCTAAATGCTTTTCATGATTTCCTCAGCATGAACAACCATTTGTTTCATGTTGTTTGCCGAGGTCTTTAATTCCTCCAGCTCATGACCTTTGATGCCACCCTTGATCTTTGTGTTAGCTCTAGTCCTCATTTCATGACCCTTCTTGTCTGGCTTCTCTTTATCACCATCCTTCTCAGCATTATTCTCAAACCTATTGATTAGGATGTTCATGTTATCCACCGAAGCTTTGAGGATCTAAAAAATTTTGGTTTGCAATCTTCTTAACATTGAGTTCTAGCCTATTGATTCTACTGCCCAAGTTGTTCATTTTATTTTCCATTTCCTTGGTATCTCCCATCTTATTGACCTTGTTTCCTGTTCCTATGATTTTACCCACCATACATTCAATATCTTCCGCATTGTGCAGAACAACAACCAGTTCTTTAACATGTTCTGCCAGGGGCTTATCACCAACTGTAACTCTTGCTATAGCCTTCGTATTAGTCTTCAAACTGTTGATGTCCTTCACCATGGTAGCGATGGTCTCACAGAAAGCTTTTATGGTATCATTGTCACCAATATCACTTTTATCCCCTTTATCCTCCTTCTGCAGACTTGTGGTATTCAAAACCTCAATGTTTCCCATCACCGGGTTAACCTTCCCTTCTTTATCCTTACCCTCATCCTTCTTGTTTTCTTCAGCATCCTCTTCAAAATCAACCAAAATATGGCTGGTGTCTTTGTTGTTACCCTTTTTAGTGTTCTTCTTCTGAGTTTGCTTTCCAGTAGCTTTCCATTTCTTTGTTTTAACAATTTTTTCTCAAAGGATTCAGTTTCAAACTCTGACATGTCTGAATCCACCACAATCCTTTTTCCTCTTAGCCTTATTCCTCCCTTTTTTTCTATTCTCTTCCGATTCTCCCTCAATCTCCAATTCAAAGTTGAATCTACTAGCTTCACTCTCTGTAGTCTCATATCTTGCATTTTTACCTTTGATAGGCTTTTCAATGCACTTCCCCTTGAGTATTTTATAAACCAGGACCATAAGCCCCTGGTGGAGGGCATGGTTGCCTTTAGGATCCTTTTGAACCTACTTGATAGTGTGATCCATAGAGCATGCAAGGTAATAAGGCAAGCTCACCTTTTCCCCATGGCGGAAATGGTTGAGCAAAACAAAGTGATGCCCATAGGCTCTGGTAAACCTACCATCTAAAGTAATGTAGGAAATAAAAGCAAATAAAACAAACCTCCATGGCCTACAAATTCTCTTTGGAGCATGGTAGAAGTTGTCAATTTTAATCATCTTTCTCCTCTCATCGTCTGTGACTAGAAACTTATCCGTTTCTTTATCTGATATGCTACGATCCCTGTAAAATTTCATTCCCTCAATAGTCATCCCCATGGCCTCATAAATGACCTCCTCATCAACATTCATCATCTGGGAGCCGACCAGGATTTTACCATTTTTCTAGTTCTTGATGAAATAGCTAGTAATTGTGGGATCTTTCCCACTTAGCTGCTCCATGAAAACATTCAAACCCCCATACTGAAGGATATCCCAAACATCGTTGTTCTTTTTCCAGTCAGAGAAAGAGGTGGGTTCGAATCTTTTCTTGTTACCTCCCATTTTTTCAGCACTTTCTTTGAAATTACTTCTCTTGGCTTGATATCCTCTCCTTTGGTTTCTATGGATGCCTTGTAAGAATGCCCAGAATCCATGCTAGATAATTATGATAAGACACCTATATAAATGTGCATTATCTTCGAAATAACCCTGCATCAAAAAAGGCAGAAGAGGCATTAGAAATATTGATTAAAAGTACCATGCTGCCTAGCCTGGCTTTGGTCTAGATTAAGCAGGTATTTCATTTCACTTTCAATCTCACTTTCACCATGACTAGTAATGATGTCTTCTGATTAGCAAGCCAGGTTGGCAGCCCAATCAGCGCAGGAATTGGCCTCCCTATACACATGTGTAAAATCACACATTTCAAATTCTTTGCTGATTTTCGTAGTTGCTTTAATAGCATTACTAATTGACCATGAAGGAAGGAATTTCATATTTAAACAATTGATTATGTTCATTGAGTCCCCTTCACACCAAAATTTAGTGCATTTAGCTTCCTTAGCAAGGATCATCCCATGGTAAGCCGTCATCACTTCAGCAACATGATTTGTCTGATTTCCTATGGGAATACTTTTTATGATTTTGCAAATTCCCCATTCGTCCCTAAGTACCACTCCACATCCTACAACACCTAGATTACCCTTTGAGGCACCATCAAAATTAATTTTCATCCATCCTTTGGGAGGACTGATCCATATCACACCCTCTTTAGGGTTGATCTGAGAGTGCTCTCAACCCTTTAATCTCCACTTTTTGTAGATAAATTGATCATCCTTATCTTGGGGATTATCAATGCCTCCTATGATATTCATATTTTCCACTATATTTCTTTTTATCTTCTCAAACACAATTTTAGCCTTTGAAACCTTTTCTCTGAAAATTCTGTCATTTCTCTCTTTCCATATACCCCAACACATATGAGGTAGGGCGAGTTTCCATAATAAAGTTGTGGTTTTTGTTGGTATTTTGGTATGGTTTTGTCATTGATGTCAACACCTGCTAACACACCTACTTTGGAGATCCAGCAACATTCACCGGCAATCAGTAAAATGCTCAAACAATCACCGGTATATAGTTAACCGGTAGGATATAATGTTCACCGGTACATGCAATGACATGGAAGACACTTGGTAATGTCGAAGCCATCATGTGGACACTTTTCCTTGAAGTAATATCATTGGTATATTCTTATTTACATATTTGCTTTTACCGACAAATAGGTCCAGGTTATCTAGGGTTACACCAGTAGGTTTATCTTTTCCAGATCAGCATGGCACGCTATGGAGATGATTTATTATTATTGTAAATGCATTAAGCCGACATGTTCAATCGGTTATTGCATCGGATATTGTATTATTTGTAAAAATTTTATTGTAATATCTTGTAGAGCCGACCTACTAAAATTGGTCCTAGGGTATGGTATAAATGTAAGATCTTATTTGTAAGGTCAAATGTGGAACGCGAAAAAGATTTAAGGAAGGGTATATGCGAGATCAAGCAGAGATATACATGAAGACATCATTTGAAGGTGAAGCTAGGTTTTTGTAGAAGCATGTCAGCATTACACTAGTACTGAATCTAGCATATGAAGATGCTATTTTGTGCAGTACATTCTCATTGGATTTAACCATCCAATTGTAGTCAGTGTGACTCCCATTTGTGTTTGAGCAGTGAGCTCTAGGCTATTGGCCTTTCTGCATGTGCAGACCCCTCTTTGTACACTTAATATCTGTAGTAGTATCATCTGATTGTGGGTAAGGTTTCCCACTATGGTTTTTCCCCTTACAGGGTTTCCACGTACAAATATTTGTGTCATGTGTTGTGGTTGACTTTGTGCTTATGTTTCATGCATTAATTATTACCGGTACAGCATTTCCTGTTAACATTGTTTACTGGCACAATTAACTGTCTTACCAGTATTAAGCAATAAGTTGGTTAATAAGATTTTGGTTTAAATTTATTAGACAACTGATTCACCCCCCCCCTCTCAGTTGTCCCCGGCACCTACAATTGGTATCAGAGCATATTCCTCTTTTTACAGAAGTTTAACAACTTGAGGAGATCCAATGTCTACTAATTATTTCAGGAAGGATAGTCCTAAACTTGATGGAACCAACTATAGAATATGGATAATCAGAATGGAGACACATTTGAATTGCATTGGTAAAGACATTTGGGAAGTTACTAAGAATGGTTATACTGCTGCTATAGCTGGTCAGCCTGCTCCTACTACTTTAGTTAAAGATGAAGAAAATGATTGCAAAGCAAGAGAAGCACTTTTGAGCGCATTATCAGATCAACAAATCATGGGATTATCAGATAGATCTACTACAAAAGCTATTTTGGATCATTTGGAAACATTGAATGAAGGGGATTCCATAGTCAAAATTGCAAAACTTGAAAGCTTCCGAGTCAGGTATGAACATCTGAAAATGGAAGAAGATGAAAGAATTTTTGCCTTTATGGAAAGAGTAAATGAAATTGTTTTAGGTATCAAATGTTGTGGAGGAACCTTGAGTGAAGATGAGATTGTTTCAAAAATCTTAAGAGGTTTGCCACCGGCATATAAAATGAAGGTTACTGCTATAAATGAGCTGAGAACAATGCCTAATACATCAGTAACTAGAGATACATTGATTGGAAAATTTTCAGCTTTTGAAATAGAGGAATTTGGTCTTGTTGCTATAAAAACTGATTTGGCCTTCAAAGCATCAACATCATCTGCTCCATCTTTTGACAAATCAAACTGGAGAGCCTTTTATGAAAGAGAACCTTAAGAAACCAGGAAGGAGAATGAAGAGCTTGAAGAACTTGAAGCACTATTTGCAAGAAAAATACCAAAAGGTCCAATTGGAAGTAAGTATGAAGGTAAAGCACCCTTTAAATGTTTCAATTGCAATAAGATTGGTCATATGGCTTCAAGATGCCCTAATAGACATGCTAGACTAAGAGAAGAAGCTAGAAGGACATACAAACCTAATCTTGAATATCAGAGATACAGATTTAAGAAAAACAAAGATAAATCCTGTTACATTGCTAATGAAGGTGTGACTAATGATTTTGATGACGATCTAGCAGACAACGGATGGGTCTTTGTTTCTATAACAGAAGATCAACCGGTACCTATTGCTCCACCAGTAGAACAAGCCCTAGCAGCTAAAGTTGAATCAAAGGATGAATGGATTATTGACTCAGGATGCTCACATCACATGACTGGAGACAAAGGCAAATTCTTGAACTTCCAAGAATACAATGAAGGTTTAGTAAGATTCGGAGATGACAAAGCCTGTTCAGTCAAAGGTAAGGGTTCAATATCTCTTGATGGTAAACATAACACTGACAATGTTTACTATGTTGAAGGATTAAAACATAATCTTTTAAGTGTTGGTCAATTAGTTGAGAAAGGTTTTCAGTTACAATTTAAAAATGGAAAATGCAAAATCATGAATAAAACTGGTTTGGAAATCGCAACCGGTAATCAGACTAGAGGTAATATCTTTCATTTGAATAACAATGAAAAGGCATGCTTAATTGCTCATATAGATGAAAGTTGGCTATGGCATAAAAGACTATGTCATGTAAATTTTGATTGCATGGTAAAAATCAGCACTTTTAAGGCAATTAGAGATCTACCTAAAATTGTGAAACCTCAGAATACAATTTGCAAGGAATGCCAATTTGGAAAACAGGTTAGAGCTAGTTTCAAAAGTATTCTAGAAAAATCCAATAATGCTCTTGATTTAATTCACACTGATTTATGTGGTCCGGCTAGAACTAAAAGCCTACAAGGTGATAGATATTTCATGCTAATTATTGATGATTATTCTAGAATGTGTTGGGTTACTTTTCTCAGAGAAAAGTCAGAAGCACTTGGGAAGTTCAAACTATTCAAAGCAATGGTTGAAAATGAAACCGGTAAGAAAATTAAATGTTTAAGATCAGATCAAGGAGGAGAATTCAAATCTAGAGATTTTAATACATTTTGTGAAGTGAATGGAATCAAAAGACAGTTATCAGCACCTCAGACACCACAACAGAATGGAGTTGTTGAAAGGAAAAATAGAACTATTTTGGATGTAGCAAGAAGTATGTTATCAGAAGCAAATCTACCACATGTGTACTAGAGAGAGGCAGTAAGAACTGCTATCTATACATTCAACAAAGTTCACATCAAAGGTGAAACTGGTAAGACCCCTCATGAACTATGGTTTGGTAATACTCCTACTCTTAAGTATTTCAAAATTTTTGGAAGTAAATGTTATATTAGAAGAGATGAGTATATTGGCAAGTTTGATCCTAGAAGGGATGAAGGAATATTTCTTGGTTATTCATCTAAGAGTAAAGCTTATAGATGTTTTAATAAAAGATTACAGAAAATTGTTGAGTACAAATGTAAAGATTGATGAACAATTCAGAGGAACTTCAAGGTATATAGACTCTGAACCGGTAACAGAAATTATGACAAATGAACCAATAGTAAATCCACTGGTACAGAATGATGACCCAGTTACTCCGGTATCATCAGAGGATACCACAGTAATTGAAGAACAACAATAGACTAAGACACCTCGGTATGTAAGACTGAATCATTCTGAAGATCAGATAATTGGAAGCAAATTTAAAGGAGTCATGACAAGAGGAAGATTGGAAAATGAAGAGGTATGTCTTATTTCTCAAATTGAACCATTATCTATCAATGAGGCATGTGAAGATAAATTTTGGATTAAAGCTATGGAAGAAGAATTAGGACAAATTGAGAAAAATAATACTTGGACATTAGTTCCCCGGCCTGAAAATAAAAATGTAATTGGAACCAAATGGGTATTTAGAAATAAACTCAATGAAGATGGTAAGGTTGTCAGGAATAAAGCAAGACTAGTGTGTAAGGGATATTCTCAGAAAGAAGGAGTTGATTACAATGAAACCTTTGTACCGGTAGCCAGAATTGAAGCAGTTAGATTATTCTTAGCCTTTGCAGCTCACAAGGATTACAAAGTTTATCAAATGGATATTAAATGTGCATTTTTGAATGGAGATCTTGAAGAAGAAGTTTATATTGAACAACCTGATGGATTTTCTTTGACAGATAACAATGATATGGTTTGCAGATTAAGAAAAGCTCTGTATGGACTAAAACAAGCTCCAAGAGCCTGGTCTGCAAGATTGGATAAGTATCTCTTAAAAATTGGTTTTACTAAAGGAAATGCAGATAGCAATTTATATTACAAAGTAACTAATGATGACATTTTGATTATGGAAGTATTTGTTGATGATATAATCTTTGGAGGAGAAGATGGATTATGCAAAGAATTTTCTCTTAAAATGCAGCATGAATTTGAAATGTCTATGATTGGAGAAATAAAATTCTTTTTAGGATTGCAGATTTTACAAACTGATAAAGGCATATTTTTGAGTCAATCTAAGTACTTGAAAGAACTACTCAAGAAATTTGGGATGGAGAACTCTAAACTGGTAAGCACACCTATGAATACAAATGACAAATTATCTCAAAGGGATGAATCTACACCTGTTAATCCAACTAGATACAAATCTATGATAGGAGGTTTATTATATTTGACACAAACCAGACCTGATATTATGAATGCAGTATGTATAGTTTCTAGATTTCAGAGTAATCCCAAGGAAAATCATGAATCAGCAGTAAAAAGGATTTTCTGGTACTTACAAGGCACAGCAAATCTTGGATTATGGTATCCTAAAGATGAAAATTTTGATCTATATGCATACACAGATGCAAATTGGGCAGGAGATGTGGATGATAGAAAGAGCACCACTTGAAGAGCATTCTTTCTTGGAAAGAGATTAGTTTCTTGGTTAAGTAAGAAACAAAGTTGTACATCTTTATCAACAGCAGAATCAAAATATGTTGCAGCAGCAAGAAACTATACACAGGTACTTTGGCTTAAGCAAATGTTGAAAGACATAAAGGTAAAATGAAAGGAACCTATTACTATATATTGTGATAACACTGCAGCAATTGATATATCTAAGAATCCAGTATTACATTCTAAAACAAAACATGTCTCTATCAAACTGAATTTTCTAAGGGAAAAAGTTGAAGAAAAGGAAATAAAACTGGTTTATGTGAATACTAAAGAATAGCTTGCAGATATTTTTACAAAACCTTTGCCTAAGGAAACTTTTGAGTATCTCAGAGATCAGCTCGGAGTCTTACCTCCACCGGTAGAGACTTAGACAGTTGATCATTGTCATCAACCGACAGAATTAAATGGACAGATCCTTTATTCCGGTATTTGATGAGGAAGCTACTTCTCAGGGGGAGTAGTTGGTATATTGAATTGGTTGGTATTTTGTATGAACTTGACCTTTTTGTAACTTTGGCATTTGATGTCAAAGGGGGAGAGATATATGGAAAAACATTAAAGAAAAATATATGGAAAAATGCATTATCTTTTTGAGGAGAGATTGGTATTGTAAATAAATCTTTGTATAAACACATATTACTCCCAGGGGGAGAATTGGTTTTTGTACTTGGCATTTCTATTTTGGCACTTTGATGGTTTTTCCATCTTGTGTTGCCATCAATGCCAAAGGGGGAGATTGTTGGTATTTTGGTATGGTTTTGTCATTGATGTCAACACCTGCTAACACACCTACTTTGGAGATCCAGCAACATTCACCGACAATCAGTAAAATGCTCAAACAATCACCAATATATAGTTAATCGGCAAGATATAATGTTCACCAGTACATGCAATGACATGGAAGACACTTTGTAATGTTGAAGACATCATGTGGACACTTTTCCTTGAAGTAATATCATTGGTATATTCTTATTTGCATATTTTCTTTTACCGACAAATAGGTCCAGGTTATCTAGGGTTACACTGGCAGGTTTATCTTTTCTAGATCAGCATGGCACGCTATGGAGATGATTTATTATTGTTGTAAATGCATTAAGCCAACATGTTCAATCGGTTATTGCATCGGATATTGTATTATTTATAAAATGTTTTATTGTAATATCTTGTAGAGCCGACCTACTAAAATTGGTCCTAGGGTATGGTATAAATGTAAGATCTTATTTGTAAGATCAAATGTGGAATGCAAAAAAGATTTAAGGAAGGGTATATGCGAGATCAAGCAGAGATATACATGAAGACATCATTTGAAGGTGAAGCTAGGTTTTTGTAGAAGCATATCAGCATTATACCGGTACTGAATCTAGCATATGAAGATGCTAATTTGTGCAGTACATTCTCATTGGATTTAACCATCCAACTGTAGTTAGTGTGACTCCCATTTGTGTTTGAGCAGTGAGCTCTAGGCTATTGGCCTTTTTGCATGTGCAGACCCCTCTTTATACACTTATTATCTATAGTAGTATCATCTAATTGTGGGTAAGGTTTCCCACCATGGTTTTTCCCCTTACAGGGTTTCCACGTACAAATATTTGTGTCATGTGTTGTGGTTGACTTTGTGCTTATGTTTCATGCATTAATTCTTACCAGTACAACATTTCCTATTAACATTGTTTACCAGCACAATTAACTGTCTTACCAGTATTAAGCAATAAGTTGGTTAATAAGATTCTGGTTTGAATTTATTAGACAACTGATTCACCCCCCCCCTCTCAATTGTCCCCGGGACCTACAGTTTTATTCCTTGAAGGATGATGCCAAGAGTTCAAAACCTCTTGAATCAACTCAGGGAAACCCCAACTGATTTTGAAGTGGTCCAAACAGCTTCCCCAGACATCAGCAGAGAAAGGGCAATGAAAGAGCATATGATTAATGGTCTCCTCCTTCTTCTTACATAGAATACAAACACTAGGCATACTAATACCTCTTTTTTTGATATTCTCAATTGTTAGAATTTTATCTTGTAGGGTTGTCCAGAAGAAAATGTTAATCTTAGGGGTGAGGCCTTTCACCCATGCCTTATCCCAGCATGGGCTTTCCATGTTGGATAATTGTTGATGATACAAAGAGGCCACAGTGAAAGTACCACTAGCAGTGAGTTTCCAAATTAATTGGTCTTCCTCTTCAACCCTAACCATAGAGTTCATAATTTTGTTTAATCTGCTCAAGGACTGATCCACCTATGATAAATCCTTCCACTGTCCATCTTCCCAGGAAGCATCCACCTTAGATCCAAATCTTTCCTTGCATTGGTTCTGAAATCTGCTCCACTCAGGGTTTTCATTCAAAGGGGAAACTAGTAGCCAAGAATCCTCCCAGGATTGGATAAGATTCCCTTTCCCCATTTTCCATTTTTCACCTTTGTCAGTTAAGTTTCTAGTTCTAGAAACATTTTTCCAGATATTGGACCCAATTGGGATATTATCCGCTTTAAGGAAGCTTTGAAGGGTCGGACATTGACTTTTATATTTTTTGCTCCATATCAGTTTCCACTCTCCTTGATTTTTATACCCTCTCCAAATCTGCTTGGCCATAAGGAACTCATTTATGTCTCTTATTCTTTTAAGACCTAGTCCTCCCTTTCTTATAGGCTTGCAAACCTTTTCCCATGTAATCAAATTCATTCTCTTCTTCTCCTCAACCCTAGTCCATAAAAAAGTTCACTAAATCTTTTCAATGGCCTCCACATACTTGGCATAAATTCTAAAGAGACTAATGGCATAGAGAGGGATACTTTGTAGAGTATATTTCAGCAATTGAACCTTACCTACTTAGCTAAGAAGAGCACCCTTCTAGCCAACCAACTTCTTGTGGAATTTGTCCACCAAGGCTCCCAAAAAAGTATCAGGTGGATCATGGCATAAGGGTAGCCCCAAGTAAGAAGCAGGAAGATTTCCAACTTGACAACCCAGGATATTACTAATTTTAATCCTCCTTCTCTCCAGGGTATTGATAAAATAAACAAAGCTTTTAGACCAATTAATAAGTTGTCTAGTAGCAGCTCCATAGCTATCTAGAGCCTTCTTTAAACTTCTAGAATCCTTCACTATAGCTTTCCCCATTATTATAGAATCATCAACAAACTGCTGATGGGAACATATTTGATCTGCAAAAGATGGATTCAAACCACAGAACTCCCTTTTCTTGACCAGCTTCCCAATACATCTCCCCAGACACTCTGCCATAATAATAAAGATAATCAGGGATAGAGGATCCCCTTGCCTGAGGCCTCTAGAAGCTTTAAAAAAAGGAGAAGGAGATCCATTCATTAAAACAGAGAAAGAGGCCGAAGAGACTAATTTCCTGATAAGACTAATACTTCTAGAGATGAAGCCAAAAGCAGAGAACATCCATCATAAAATCCCAATCCACTCTATCGTAGGCTTTAGAGAGGTCTAGCTTCAAAAAAAAACCTTTTTTAGAGAAAGATAAAGAGTGGATATTTTCATGGACAAAGATGATCGAATCTAAGATTTGTCTACCTAGGAAAAAACCACTTTGCTGAGGTGATATGATAGAGGGAAGCAGCTTTAGGATTCTAGAAGTCAGAACCTTGGAAATTATCTTATAAAGAGATTTGCATATACTTTAGGTCTAAAGAGATCCATGGTGTCAGCCCCCATCTTTTTGGGGATAAGAGCAATAAAAGTACCATTAACTTCTTTCAAAAAAATTATAGCACCAAAAAACTCTTTCACAGCTCTGGACGCATCATCTCCAATAATATGCCAATATTTTTGAAAGAAAAACATGGGAAAACCATCCAGGCCTAGGGCCTTGTTGCCTTAAAAGGAGTTGACAACTATTAGAATTTCATCATGGGAAGGGATAGCAGCTAGGTGAGCATTCTGGTCATCCCCTAAAATGGTAGGTATACTGTCTAGGAGATTCCTTTGGGCTTGCATATCCAAATTCTAATCCTTAGCAAGTAAGTTGGAAAAAAAGTCCATAGCAGCCCTGCTCATGGGTTCATCTTCTTCAACACATCTGTCATTCACTTTAATCAGAGCTATCCTATTAATGGCCTTAAGTCTTAGGGTGGACATATGGAAGTATTTATTATTCCTGTCTCCTTCCTTCAACAAACATTTCTTGTTCTTTGTTTCCAATAGGTTTCCTCTTTAGCTATAATATCATGGTATCTCATAAGAATAACATCCTCAGCATCTCTAGACGTATTAGTATGACCATTATTATGTATCTCATCTTGGATATCCTTAAGCTCGAAGAGAATAGTGGCTTTCGAGGCAAAGATATTCCCAAAGCATTACTTATTCCACTTCTTAACATTATCTTTAATAATCTTCATCTTTTTAACCACTCTATACATGGCATTTCCTTCAATACTGACCTGCCACCAATCCTTAATCTTACTCTCCAGATCCGGGTGCCTAGTCCACATTCTTTCAAATCTATAAAGGAAATGCCTCCTTCTATTCTTTGCTTCAGCCATAAAGGTTATTGTATAATGGTCAGATCCTGCCCTTATATGAGAAGATAAAGAGCAATCACAAAGGTTAAACCAATCTAAGGATAGAAGAGCTCTATCAAGTCTAACCTGAATCATATCCTCACCACTTCTTCTATTAGTCCAAGTGAATTTAACTCCTTGCATCTCCAGGTCATGGATGGCATTATTGTTAATAAAGTCCATCAAGTCCAATCTACTATCCAGATTATCTTGACTCCCTCCCTTTTTCTCATTTTCCTTCAAGGGGTTGTTGAAGTCTCCCATAATAATCCAGCTGTCCTCAGGAAACCTGCTTCTTAACCCAGTAAGATATCTCCACAACTCACTTCTACCAATCTTAGTGTTAGGAGCATATAAATTATTTAAGACCCAAGTAGTGCAATTTTTAAGATGCTTAAATCTAATACAAGCCAAATTGTTGTCCTAAATCAGCACCTCACCTTCTACATTATTTTTGTTCTAGAAGGTAACAATTCCTCCCGAAGCACCTTCAAAACTCCCTCCACTGACTCCTCCATTTTTGAACATCTTCAAGCTTTCTACTTTATCAACAGTGAGTGTGTTACAAATATTTTCCCAAAAGGATTCAAAAAAATAATTTCATTTAGGTCAAATTATGCTTGTCATACATGGGCATGGTATGGTCTTGAAAAGTGAATTTTAAATTATAGGTTTTATAAATTCCTATTGAAACTTAATTTGTATCATCTGGGTATTATAAATTACATATTTAGAAACTAGACTTCGAACACTACATTTTCTATTATTGACTTTTTTTCAAGATTCATTCTTAAAGTACTTCAATTTTTTAGGTCAATTGGGATGAATTTTGAAAAACAAGAAAAACTCTCACCTTTTGACCATAAAGTGGACTCAACTTCTTGCACATACCTATATAAATAGATTTGCCACCAAAATTTTTTTCTCTAAAACTGACCTTGTTTATCTAAAGTACAGTGACGATCGTGACAATAGTTGGAGAGATTTATGTGAAACTGCAATCTTCATCTATGTTTTCAAGGGGCGGCTCCCTCATATGATGGGGTTATTTAGTAATTGACTGAATTACATAAGCCAAAGGTTTGACATTCTCCCCTTCAATACAACTTAAGAATGATCAACTATCCTTATGGAGGAAACAAAAGAAATAAATCTGGGAACACCAGAAAATATCCACATGATACACCTAGTATAATAATAAACTCTAGAGGAGGATCCTAATTTTGTAGAGTTCTTTCAAAAGAGAGATCAATTTGGCATGGACCTATGTAGACATGTCAGGACTAGATCCAGATCTAGTGATTCATCACTTGATAGTATCAAAAGGAGAAAAAATAGTGAAACAAAAGCTCAGGAAAATGCATCCTTAGATAACATTCTTAGTGAAAGATGAACTCAAAAAGTTGTTAGATGTTGGTTTCATCACACCAATTGACTATGTAAAATGGATCTCCAACATTGTACCAGTGGAAAAACTGACTAGGGGCATCTATATCTGTACAAACTTTAGAGATCTAAACAAGGCATGTCCTAAGGATGACTTCCATCTATCCAACATTGATATGATAGTGGACCTAACAATAGGGCATGTGATGCTATCTCCCATGGATGGCTTCTTAGGATACAACCATATTAAGATCACCCCAGAAGATCAACACAAAACTGCTTTCACATGCCCATGGGGAACATACTGTTGGAATGTGATGCCATTTTGTCTCAAAAATGAATGACCCACCTATCAAAGGGCAATGACTACCATCTTCCAAAATATGATGCATACATTGATGGAAGACTATGTGGCCGATTTACTAGCTAAATCATTAGCAAGAGAGGATCACCTTGCAGTGCTGGAAAAAATCTTCACCAGACTAGAATAGTATAATGTTTGCCTCAATCCAAAGAAGTGTGTCTTTGGAGTGACCTCTGGAAAGCTCCTAGGATACATTATCTTGAACAAAGGAATTGAGGTTGACCCTACAAATGTAAAGGAAATCATGAATATGCCACCTCTTAAGAACATCAGCTAGTTGAGAACATTAAAAGGGAGGCTAAAGTCAATCCGTTGGTTCATTGCACAATTGGTTGATAAATGTCGTCCATTCACACATCTGCTACATAAGAATATCTGTTTCAAATGGGAAGAGAGCTGGAAGCAAGCATTCCAACAACTTAAGGAATACCTAATGACACCACCATCTCTAGATAGGCATTTTTTATTATACATATCAGCTACGACTATGACCCTAGTAGTATTACTAGCACAACATAATGCAGAAGGAAAAGAATGTGCAGTATACTACATCTCTAAGACATTATTAGGGTATGAACTCAATTATATGCCTATTGAATGATCTTGTCTCACAATAATTTTGGCAGCAACCAAATTGAGGCACTACATGCTAACGTATAAGATACAACTCATCACCAATATCAATTCACTCAAGTATTTACTCAGTAAAGAAACACTAACAAGTCACTTGGCAAAGTGGATTATGATTCTCAGTGAGTTTGACATAGAGTATGTGGACCATAAAGAAATCAAAGGGCAAGTCATTACAAATCAGTTGGCTGAAGCACTACTCATAGGAGACCATCCTGTCATCTCAAATTTTCTAGATGAGGAGATCTTTACATTCATACTAGCACAACAATGGAAGCTGTATTTTGATGGTTCATATACTAGGCATGGTTCAGGAGTTGGCATCCTATTTATCACACCTCAAGTTGATAGCATTCCAAAATCATATAGACTCACATTCCCATACACAAACAACATAGCAGAATATGAGGCCTTGACCACTGGACTAAGGATGGCCATACAATGGAACTTGAAGGAGCTACAAGTATATGACGATTCAGAGTTGGTCATCTGATAGTTTAATGATGATTATCAAAATAAATATGATAATTTTATGCCTCACAAGAAAATGGTTGATAGTTTCAAGGACTTATTTGTAGCGATCACCTTTGATTAGGTTCTTCACTAATAGAATAGAGCTGCAGATGCATTGGCTACAATAGCCTCTCTTCTTGATCTTCCACAAAACTCAAAATGCTGTGAGTTCTTAGTTGAATAGATTTGGATCCTCGCTTATGATATCCCAAAATCCAAGATGGTATTTCACCTCATCAGTCCTAATTCCCCATGGTATGATGAATTTTACGCTTACCTACACAATCAAATCCTTCCACCGAACCAATCGAACAATCAACAAAAAAACCTTCATACGCCAATTCATCTAATACACCATCATTACCAAAACCCTATACTGACGAGGTCTTGATGGTACTCTCATTTGATGTTTACAGCAATGTGAGGTGACCACAACTTTAGAAGAAATACATGAAGGTATCTGCGGGGCCCACTCAAGTGGCCCTTCATTGGCTAAGAAACTCATGAGAATAGAATACTATTGGCCCTCCATGGAAAAAGACTCCTATTACTTTGTTAGAAGGTGCAAGAAGTGCCAAGTACATGGAGATTTGATACATGCACCTACGCAATAACTACAACCAATCGCAACACCATGGCCCTTTTGTCAGTGGGGACTTGACCTTGTGGGTAAAATTCATCCATCTTTATCCACTAGTCATAAATTCATCATTACCGTTGGTGGAACTCTAAATTTTTGACAAACTTTAGTGTTTCCTAATATGTAAATTCTTCAAATAGTCACTTCCGGAGACTTTGTACACATGTCATCACCAAGTTTTTGTACTTGATTAACCTAGGAGAAAAGCTCTTTACTAAATTTTTCTTTGCTAACACCAAAACTTTCCAATCTATGGATATTGGTTTGAGAAGAATAGTTTATTTAGTCTCTAGATAAGGTTAGTATTGTTAAAAGTTCATTAATGAAAGATATAAACAACAAGAAAGTCAATCACTGATAGTACTTTGTTAAATCAAACCACCATTGGATATCTAGAAACAAGCAATCATTGATAAAAGCCTTAAAATTGCACGATTGCATACAAACGTGAATAGTATATGTGGGGTAAATGCAGCTCCGACAAGAGTAGAGCCCAGCATATAATTTTAAAAATGAGCTAATATATGTTATAAGGAGCGTTGACATGTGAAGAGCAATAATTAGCATCAAAAGGGATGAGAATTATTTCTAAACAAGAGTTTCTATAACATTTCACCCAGACCTCCCACAAGTCACAATGACAAGAAAAACCTATATCGGCAAGAGACTATAATGTATTTAGAGTGTTAATGGTGTCTAGCCAAAAATCAAAGTCACGACAAAAACCATATGTCATTGGCAGGACAAAGCAGATATCAAGGCAAAACATATTTTATCGACAAAACAAGTGATTGGTCTTGCCAAAGTTTCAATTTCGACATGACGGTAAGAATCTACCAAAATTCAATGGCTTCTTACCGAAATCCAGTGTCCCGTCGAAGAACAACTCATTGAAAGGATATGTTTTGGGCTCACACTGAAATAATTATTTTCGATGTGATGATAAAGTTCTAAGTGAGGAGTGATTGGTCTTGATGATAAGCGATGCCACACCAAAACTAAGATATCGGCAAGAGGAAAATTTTCGTATCCCCGAGGCATAAATATTTATGTCACGCAAGATAAGTGTCATGTCCATGCAAATTAAAACTAGGATATTAAATGATCGTTCTATAAAATGGCATAAACTGCTTAGTGTGAAATTTAAAGAGCAATACAATGAAGAAGTAATTGTGGAAAGCAACTATGAAAATTGATGAAGTGAGGGTAATGATATCTAGAGGTCAGTGAGAGGCAGTGATCCTGAATTGGTCATCAAATTCCAAGTTCCATATCCCATTAGATTCTATACAAGGGTGGTGTTTTTGTTCTCAGAATGGAAGGTTCATCTAAAAACCTAGAGCAAAGAAACAAAAAGAAAAGGAGATAGAGGTAGAAATATAACAAGAATCCAAACTAGAAAAACAAAATAAGGAGGGTCGACATCTAAACCAAGACTTGATTGATCAATTGTCTGAATCTGGCCCAAGATCTAGAAGAGTTGCTCAGTTGAAACTCAATGAAGAAAAACTAGGGAATAGATATGAGGGATTGGGAGATATATGGACTCCAAAACAAGTCTATGAGTTATTTTTATATCATTTCAGGTGGAGAAATAGACCAAAGACAATTTTTAACCCATGGATATATAATCTAAGAAAATTGGTGGTTCCTAATGTTTTTATCAGTGTGGATTTGATCCTTGTAGTGGTAAAGAACTACAATACTCAAATGAAAACTATATGTGATGCCTCTGGACAACCTTTGTTACCAATAACAAGAGATTATGTATCTAGAATATTTGACCTATACCTCACTTATGATACTTTGATAGATATTGTTCATCTAAACAATGAATATATCAAACTCGAGGATGTGTATAGAAGATGGAAACTACCAATTCATAGGCTAAGGAAAAAATATAACCTGAAAATATTTGATGAAAACCCCCATTTGATGTAGACCAATTTGAGGATTATTTCAAAAACACCTACTATGCAATATGTCAAGTCTTGGGTATGGAGGCTAAGCCTCTCATGGAGATTACACCAATGGTGCTTCCCACAAACATTCAAACACTTGATGCTCGCCCCTTCAACTTTGTGTCTCAGGTTGTGGATGGGATTAATCACAGTTTGGGAGTCATCAAGAAAAACTCCAATGAAATTTAATTGAAACACTAATCTTTGTTCATGAATATGTTGTTACATGTCGGTCAAATCATAGGCCTTTGGACTAATAATTTAAGAGTTCAAGAGTATGATAGGAATAGAATGAGTAATCCCATACAAATGTGGACACCAATTTGGGATTATCGATATCCATGGGCTCAGTACTCATACTTCGAAGAGTTCTTCATCCAACCACTACTCAAGGTTTTGGGATATCCCTTCCATGAAACACTCTCTTTAGAAATCAAGAAGTTTCTCTAGCTAAAGGAGTATGATGAAAGGTAGATTGTCAACCATAACTAGGGTGATTGGTATGCTTTCAAGAGTTATACTAAGGTTAGGTCTTATGGATTTGAAGGTGACCCACTCTTACTTCCTAGGATAGTGCCAAATAGTATTTGGGATCACATGGAAAGCAATCTTTCATGCCAAGAAATTTGTGCTTTAGAGAATTTACCGTGCACTCTACCAAAGGGTATGCTCTTATTGAATTAAAATAGGCTCATTATGGTTTTCCCCATGGAGAGCCAAGAAGTAAATTTGACCTTGAGGAGTACATCAGCCAATCAAGATAGTCACAGAAGTTACAAGCTATTGAGCATATCCCATTTGAACAAGATGACCTCATTAGGAATATGGAGGAAACATCAGCCCAAGATAATTTGGAGGCATATGAAAAGATTACTAGAGTAGAGGAATGGAGAGAAAATCATAATGTGCCTAGTCCTTTTTCTTTTCCAGACATTCAAAATCCTATTGAGAGGGTAAACAAAATTATTTCTCATATAGATGAGTTCATTGAAGCGGTACCATCTAATGTTTTCAACAAGGGTTTCAAAAGACCCCAAGGAGGTAGTATTAGAGATGTGACACCCCTCGCCTAGTTATCACCACAATCAACAGTTGATTTGCATAGAGAAGAAGAAGAAGAAATAACAGATGCTAGTCATACCTCGATAAGGTGAGTGTGATGACATAAGGGAGGTGGTGGGGAAACAATTTATTACTGACAATGAATTTATTCATACCCCTAAGTTTAAAACATTCTTGTATAATTATTAGGGAAAATTTTTAAGGAAGAATGTGGATGAGATTACTGTAGATAATGAAGATAATTTGTTGTATAAACTCCAAGTGGACATTTATAGAAATGAGTAACATGACCCCTATAAGAGGGAGACAACTTTTGTAGGAAGCAGGGATTGTGATCATCCTAGGATGGGATATGAGTTCTTCAATTGTTTTTGATAGTTTTGCAAAAAATCAAAATGCAAAAAATAAATTGTTGCCCCAAGATGTGGATAAAATTTACTCTGGGTTAGGATTTGATCCCGATCAAAATGTCTTGTTGCAGTGGGCCTTGTATCCATGAGGTAAAATTCCCATCCTCATTGATGCTAATAATTGTTTTGGTAGCATCATGGTACAAAGCGTTGGAGAAGCAAATACCATGGACACTGCAGATTTGAATGTTGACATGGCTCAATTCAACAAGACATAAACAAAGCACCTAGTTAGAAAAAGGGATGCTTATAGGGCTAAGTATGAACATTTTGAGGGTCTCAGATTACATCTTGAATAAAAGTTTAAGTCAATCACTGATAAGGAAAATTTCTCATTTGAACGTGAGCAACAAGTAATGGAAGAATTACAAGATACAAATTACTAGATGTACCAAGTAGAAAAGCTTCAAAAAATAATAAAGAAAAGGGAGGAGCAAAGGAAAAGAACCATATATGATATGTTGGTAGGATTGATAATTCATAGATTTAATGAAATGATGGTATATGCTAATGACTATTAGGGTACTTATGCAGGAACTCTTAGACATTTGTAGGAACATGCTAGACTCACACAGAGAATAAAAGATATAGTCAACAAAGTGCAACACCCTGAATCATCCAAGTTGCCTAAAGATATTAGAAGGATGTGGTCTAAACATCATGAGTACCATGAAGATCTTGAGGATGATATGATTCAACTGGATATAGAGGATAGAGAAAGCCTCCCTGTCATACTGAATAGAAAAGATGGTTCACTCATGCCTTGAGAATAGTGAAGAGAACTGCTATCAGAGGAACTTCCATGAGCATTGAATGAAATAAATGATGAAGATCACATCCTTGACATTGTGAAGATCATCTTGAACTAGCTCTACAGAAAGGAATATGTTATGAGACATTTTGTCTGAAACATTGATAATTACAAAGGGAAAGGATACATAGACCATCTAGGGGCAGTTAATTTGTTCTTGTTAAATCGTTAAAAAAATTGTTTAATTAGTTACACTTTGTAACTAAGTGATATTTCATTTTTGAAAAGACACGATGTTTCAAGTTTGTTTGATCCTTCCTTATAACAGGAAGATCATTTGTTTCATTAGGATATGAAGAAACACTTAGATATTTTATGCAATCAATCAATCTGTTGGCTTTTGTCTTTTATGTGGTGTGTCAAATATTGTGGATTCTTTTTCTATTCAACTTGTTTTTTTTATTAAAGTAATCAAAGATTATTCAGATATTTCTTATGCATGGTGGTTATTTCATTAATTCAGTCTACTATATCAAGGATTGGGTAGATTGATCAAGGGAGTTTCTACATTCTTGAATGATTATTGTACTTCCTTCTTTCAAGGAAAGATTAAACACATATGTGATAATCATTGTAACCAAATTAAATCACAATGTATAAAGGAAACAAACAATTGACAGCTTCACATCAGGTGTGAAAGTAGAAATTGTCCAATAAGAAGAAATTAGAGGGTTAATTCACTTGACTCTGCACCCAGTAATTGATAATGCACTGGTCACAATTATATATATTCATAATTTGATAAATTATTTATTTTCTTTAATTGAAGTAGAAGTAGGAATAGAGAAACAAGATAATTCTAACTTTCATGCAAGTTAAAGAGTGATCTAAGGAATGAACATTATAATATAATCTACCTAAATATCACTGGTTGATTGTAATATATATATGGAAAAGTTGGTGATAAGGTATACCCGACTTGGTTTGGAAGAACTAAAAGAGAATGGAATTAAGATCAAATTGATCATTCTGTTAGTTGGCCAAAATTGATTACCTAACTTGATCATATAGTTTGGCATCCTCTTAGAGTTACGCAACCTACAATTTTGAGTTCCAACAACCACCACAAAGTACTTCATAAAGTAGATCAAAGTCGTTCCACTCACCCAAGTCACCGACAAGTAGATCTCATTCATCCTAAATTACATCATCTACTGGTATACCCTTCAAAAATTAGGATGTCTAAGAGCTCTGTGAGAAGTTTCATATCCAACACCATTTCTCCACTCCATATTACCCACAAGGAAATGGTCAAGCAGAAGCCTCAGACAAAAAAATATTAAGGATCTTAAAGAAGAAAATCAATGATGTCGGTCATGATTGGAACATTCATCTGAATCTCGCACTATGGGCATATCAAAATATAATCTAAACCCCTACAGGTGCAACCACATACTCACTTGTTTATGGAGAAGCTATCTTTCCTATTGAGGTTGAATTACCATCCCTCCAGGTTTTCTTGCACAATCTAATTAATTATGAAGAGTACCGAGTCTCTCATCTTTAGGACTTGGAACTACTTGATAAAAAGTGACAAGCTACCTACCAAACATAGAACACTGGGGAAAATTTGAATCCAATTGGTTGGGTCCAAATATCATCACCACCGTCTTCAAGTTTGGGGCATATTATTTAGCAACTTCAGAAGGCGAACCATTGGTAGATCCAATAAACAACATACATCTCAAAAAGTTCCACACATAAGTTGTGCAGAGAACCAAGCTCGTAAAATCTCAAAAAGATAAAAACATTAAAAAAAACTCCTTTAAAAAGTACAAAAAATGAAAAAATCAAGACATTAGTAAAGAAAAATCAATCATCCAAATAGTGAAAACCACTTTAGTGGTGCCCTGAATAAGTACGGTGGTGAAAACCTGGTAAATAGGTGTCATTTGTAAAGGTTATAGCTCCATTGTCTTTCAGAGTTGTTGTGATCATATCCATTGCATTTGTGCAGACATCATATACACCATGGTTTCTTATTAATATAAAATCAGAGTTAGTGCCACATCTGTCCCACATCTTGCTTTTACACTGACACCTAATGGGGGAAACCTTGTTAACCTAATGATGGGAGTGGATTCTCAATAGTAGTCATTAACTGAAAAATATCTTTAAATAATCCAAAAACATTTGTAAAATCTCAAAAAACCAAAAAACATAAGAAAACATCAAATACATTGCAACAAAATTGTTCCTTGTACATAAACATCAAGCCAAAAGAAAAACAACATCTAAGATACCTAAAAGATAACTAACTATCAAATCAACAAATATTCAAACATCTTAGAAACACATACATGTGACCGCCTTAACAAGGATACATCTTTTCTTAACAGGACACTGTGACATATTCGAATAGGAAATGCATCTTCATCCTGCACGTTGCATTCACATAGGTCATGCCAAAAATTTATTTGTCTCCACATACATTCTGCAAATCATCATGTCATATAGGTCTGCACACTGGGGGCATAACTGAAAAAATCCAAAAAATCAAATAAAGTCTTGAAAAAATCTGAAAAATCAGATAAAGTAAAAATCCAAAAAAAAAAAGATAAAAGTCCTGAAAAAAATCCAAAAAATCAAATGAAGTCCTGAAAAAATACCAAAAACATTCATATAATGTCTTGAAAAGATCAACCAAAAACATTCATATAATGTCTTGAAAAGATCAACCAAAAACATTCAAATACGATCCTAACAAAAATCAACCAAAAACATTCAAATACGATCCTGACAAAAATCAACCAAAAACATTCAAATACGATCCTAAGAAAATCAAACAAAAACATTCAAATATCAATCTACATAATCCAAAAACATCGAAAAAGCTCTTGGAGAAGAATTGAAAATAAAAAATCAATCAATCAAAACACTTGCAATAAGATGTCTTGTGAGAAACAAATACCCTAGCAGATATCCAACAGACACTTCACACGAAGTTAACAAATGATATGACTATCCAGTCAAACATTTGCAATCAACTAATCAAATTGTCTTATCAATCGTATCATATCCATATCAATGTGATCATTATCTTGTCTTAAACAAAAGAGGATACACTCGAAATCAGACATGTCAATCTTAAACGGGGTCCGCAACTGTCTGAGATCAGACATTATCAACCATCACATCAAACAACTGAGAACAAAGGCACAAGGTCAGTATAGCTACTGAATTTTGTCTGGGTTAGTCTTTATCTTTTTATCATTTGGCGATAGATATTGTTTCTATACTACTCAAGGATGTCCACAAGTGACTAGAGGAGCTGGGATGGGCATTATCTTTTTCTTTGTTTGCTTCTTGTCTACTATGTGTTTGTTTCTTCAATGAGACATCTTTACATCTTGGTTCCTTATACCCTAATGTGCTAAGCTTCATTGTTCAATAATAAGGCTCAGTGATGAATATATATTGACACAATAAAATATGTGACATAGGTTCGTGATTCATTCAATTTCATTCTCATCTCATTTGTTTCTTGATAGTCTATTGATTTCCCATCTTCTTTCTAAACATTCTTCTCTCATCATCTTTTTCTGAATCATTTTCTATCATTTAACATTATTCTATTTCATTCTAATGTTCATTCTCTCATATTCTATCTCAATATCATCTTCACATCACCTATATCTATCTCTAATCAACTAACCATTCTTCTATCTTGCATCTCACATTCTTCTTATTTCGAGAGATCATTCATGTTTTAGTGCACAAACAATCTCTCGAGGGGCATTACACCCTAAGTATCACCAGGGCATACTGGGGCAGGAATTTTTTTCGTTTTCTTTGAAACAATGTCATTCTGACATTGTCTCAAAGAGGGGCAAATGTAGACACCTAAAAATGTCTCATTGATAATGTACTAATTATTCCTCTAATTGTTTAAATAATCTTTATTATTTAATTAAGTTAGTTAAACTTATTCTTCTAAATTCTTCTAATTTCATATTTCCTCATCATCTTACTAATTATTCTATTTCTTATTCTTTCATCATTTAATCATTTTAATTATTTTCTAAATATTAATTAAATATTTATTATTTAATTAATTATGATTAAATCCCCAATTTAAATAATCTTCATTATTTAAACAAATTACTAATTATTTCTCAATTTCTATCTCCAATCATCTTATCATTCAACCATCTTCTAAATATTAATTAAATATTTATTATTTAATTATGATTTAATTCCTTTAAATTAAATAATCTTTATTATTTAATTAAATTCCATTTTTAAATAATTAAATAGTTTCTTTAAATTATTTAATTAACTAATTAATTCTTCCATTTCCAAATTCCCAAATACTAATTTCATTTTATTTCATATTCTTCTAATTTCTTCCAAATTCAAATACATGTGCATGATTTCAAAAACCAAATTGAAAATCAAAGTTAAGTTCTAAATATATTCAAATGCTAAATTGAATTAATAAATTCAATTATTTGAATAATATCTCATGCAAAGATTAAATTAATAATCTAAATCTAAATGCAAGCACATGCTAAATTAATTAATTCACTCAATTAATTAATTAAATCATTTATCTCTTCAACTTCTATTTCCATCTTTCAATTAGCTTTTCCTAAATTAAGCTCTTTGTGTCATCTTCTTTATTTCCACCAATCATTCTTTTTCTTCCTTCAATCAGCTTTTTCTCAATCAGTTAACTCAATTAATCTATTCAATCTATTCTGTTTCACCTCCAAGTCAGCAGTTCAACTATCAACTTGCATTTGAGCTCACCTCAATTCACACCTCTTGATCAATCTATTCCACCTTTCAATCAATCTTCTCCAATTTTCTATAAATTGAGCATCAATTCTCCATTTTGAATCCTCCTCAATCTTTACTCTGAATCATGAACTTTGAATCTTTGTGTCACTTGCAGGTTACCAGCGCAATATCTGAGAGCCATCATACCATGAAGAGGAGAAGAGCAATGGAAGCGATATGCCATCTTGGGATAGGGAGTTTTATTGAATGATTTTAATTCCTATTTCTTAATTGCATTATTTCATTGGTTTTATGTTTGAATTGCTTAGATAGTTAAGGATTTCATGATTGTCCTTATTTCCTTTTTAGCAATGATATCTTCGAGCATAGCACACCACACATTAAAGATTGATAAGTTACATTGCATTAACTATCATCATTTAGTGTCATCATATATTATTCATTACATTCATCATCAAATATCATCAATTAGTATCATTATAGAATCATTTGCATCCATTAACATTATAGGCTTATTAGCATCCATTCATTATAGAATCATTTTCAATCATTTACATTGTAGGCTCATTTGCATCCATTCATTATAGAATCATTTGGATTCATTTAAATTGTAGGCTCATTTGCATCCATTCATTATGGAATCATTTGCATTCATTTACATTGTAGGCTCCTTTGCCTCCATTCATTATAGAATCATTTTCATTCATTAATAGTGTAGGCTCATTCACATCCATTCATTATAGAATCATTTGCATTCATTTACATTATAGGCGCATTTGCATCCATTCATTATAGGATCATATGCATTCATTATATCATTATTATATCATCATTTATATCATCATTCCTTTATCATTATTAAATACATCACCATTACATGCTTTCATTCATTACATACATCATCAATATCGTAAAACAACATATTCTATTTCATCATTTTATCAACAATCAAACATTGCATTTATTACATACTATTCATCACATTCATTATATATTAAACATCATAATCTCCCAATATGGAATTAATCACATAAATCATCATATCAAATCAAGTCATCCATCATAAAAAATTAGTAACATATGTATCCACAACATGTATAGTCATCATCAAAATATGTTATATACATCATCGCATCATATAAAAATCACCTACATCAATATAAGCATCATAGCATCAAATCAGAATCATCTGCATCATAACATATATCAAAATCATATGCATCCTCTATCATATAAAAACCATTTGCACATCATCATGAATCATCATCATATAAAATCACACATCATCATACCACATATAGGTTCCATCATACATCATGCATATCACAAAATCAACACCAACATGCATCCTGCATAATCAATAAATCATATAAACATATCATATCATCGCTGCCAAAAAGGAGATCTAATCATATATCTCTCATAAAAAATAATACATGTGTATCAGACTACAATGATGTTAAAAAAATTGGCTACTAAAGAGCCATCCAAGTGTCAATATGTAACAGTACAACAAAAAAAACAAATACAAGTATCAGGAAGTGCTCTCACCATATGTGGATGGGGCACTACCGGCTAAAAGTGTTGGATGGGGGGGAGAACCCATGACACCCCCACTTCTCTATGTTCTCTCTGAGAACTTGGATCTAGCTCGCCACATATGGGAATAACTCATAGCCCTCTAAGTGTTGGGAACTACCTTCTCATATATCCCACTAATAATCGATCTCTGCACTGGCCCGTTGCATCTCCCTCATAGCCTCAATCGTTGGACCCTGACCATATACCTACTCCAAGACCCGGATCCTCTCATGTCCCTATGCTAGCCAGTCCATGGAATCATCACACTCTATAAGAATAGCAGTCACCTCAGCCCATCGAGTGAATAACTGAACATCTTGGGTAGCTATCTCTGCATCTCTATCATCAAGCTCTGCCTCCAAAGTTCAGATCTAAGCCTTCATAGCTGTCAGACAGGCCTGTAACTAAATCAACATCATATCCTAAAGGTCCCCCTGTCCTACTACTCCTACTACCTCTTCTGCCCTAGCTGCCTCCCCCTCTTCTCTACCTACCACCTTCACCCTGCTATTATTACAACCTGTATAGGTGGAGCCTATAACAATCAGATTGGGTGACCTATCCACCTCCTCTTCCATCTCCAACTCCACCCCCATCTCCTCCTCCTTCATCTAGTCTCCTCCTCCTCCCTTTTCAAGGATCCCTCTCATCCCCAAATGGAAATACAGGCTCTACTAGATTGGAAATGTAAGGAAATGGATGCCCTTCCAAATACTACGCATATTCATCAGTGATCATTGACCCCCACATATGCAATATCTGCCCTGTATGCCCATGGCCTCGGCTGCAGGCTCCAAAACTCTACTAGGCTCTAATTGTAAGGTAACACTTTTCCCCACCAATATCTCTCCAAGACCACACAAGCATACTTACTTGATCCCCTCTGTATACCATGTGCCCATCCAAACTCTCATCACCAGACCAGGAAGTTGCCTCTCAATGATGTAGGATGTTTTCCCAATAAAAAACTGAGAAGAATATACATATGGAATAGCCTCGACATCATCCTCTCAGGGCTCACAGTCTAGGTAGGATCACCATATCACTGAATCTAGGTCATCCAATGCTCTTCACCAATACTTCAGCTTACCTAGCTACGGTTGAGTCATCAAACCTCCATACATGTATACATAGGGTTGGTCGATCGCCCTAAATCTCATGCAAACTAGTCTACAGATGGGCAAGTGCTACCACGCCTAGATGTGAAGGAGAGTAATCCTAACTCACAACAAAGTAGTCTCATGATACACCATGCCATGTAGGTCACTGTATAGATGAGATAACACACATAGACCCTAGGCATATCAGGTCCCTCATTCACCAATTGCTCGATCACCTGTCGCCAACCGATGGCTAGTCCATGCAATCTCTAATCTAGACATAGTAGACCACCCACAATCCCAGCAAGCACAGTAGGAAGTGGCTTGTATAGCTTTGCAATGTCATCCCATGGAAATGACCCATCATGCACCTCTAGCTCAAGATATGCGAAGATACGTTGCAATGCAGCCTCACCCATAAGTCTGTCATAGGTCACTAGCTCACCTATGGTCAGAATGTGCTAAATCCTCCAATGTGACTGACATATCTCCCATTGGCAGATAAAAGGAGTAGTTCTTGGTATGGAATCTCTCCGCCAACATAGTCAATAGTTCACAATTCATACAAATCACAGGTAAATGCATCATGTTATATAAGTCGGTCAAACACACACAATCGATCTCTAAGTCAGACAACTAGTCCCACAGACGTTGAGTGGTAGGATGCCTCTCTTGGGCCTGCAGCACACCTAGGTCCTCCTACAAACACAATCAAGTGACAATGTCAACCTATTTGCTCACATAATTGGCTAATACCTAGACTTCATCAGATACTTTTTGATCAAGTATCTCAAGTCTCAATGGGTAACTAGACTCACAAACACCTAGACTGCAATTGGCATTTACATCAATTGCCTAGTCTCAACAAGTACAATAAGTCTCGCAAATGCAACAAACAACCTAAAATAGCAAACTGACATTAACTGTCACAATCCAAATCTGACTGGGGATATCACAACTCAAAACACTCAAGACAATGCCAAAAGCACTATTTTACCTCTCAAAAGCACTACACAAATACAAAAGTGCTAAATAAACATATCAATTGTCCTAAAAGAACGAAAGCACTACACCTCACAAACAACTACTACACATTAGCACTACATTGACAAAAGCGCTATAACAACTATGCAATAGCGCCATTGCGGCACAATAGTGCCAAAATGGGCGATAAAAGCACTAAAACAAAGTTTTAGCACCTTTGTCTAGCTTCAACTTCAACTAGCTAAAAAATGCATAACACGAGCTCAAATCATAAAAGTCAATACTGGACTTACCGGGGGATCGTAGTCGATTGGCCCTTGGTACCTTTGGATCCACTCAAATCGATGATCTGCTATGGGAACCACCATCTTTTCTTCTACAAGCTTCTCAAAAAAGGGTCTCTATCAGAGCTCAAATTTACTATAGAGGCATGTACAAATGAGGACAAATTACCCCTTCTTGCCCAATTATAACCTACCCAACCCTAACCCTTCTTCACCCTTCTCACCACCATGGACCCTCGAAACTTCTTAGGCTCACCATTTCTCAATATTAACCTCGTTTTCCTCCATTATTTCATCATTTAATCCTGATTCTTCTACTCTATCATCCCCCCACTTTTTAATTTTTTTCAAGAGATTGCCTGATTTTTTGAATTTTTTGACCCATCTCTCGAGGGGGCACTTTTCTCATGCCTATCTATTGTTCTTTGAAACGGCATGATAAACTGCACCGTGTCAAAGAGGGGCAAATGTAGACACATAAATCTGTCCACTAAATTAAATAAATATTAAATATTTGTTTAATACACTAATATTCTTCAATTAATTAAATTCACATTAAATTAATTCATTTCAAACCTATGATTCTAATATAATTAAATAAATTTCATAAATTTATTTAAATTACTAACTATATTCCAACTATTAGATAAATCTATAAAAAAATTTAACCGTCCCTTTCCTCTCATTTAAATAAATTAACATTTATTTAATATCCCTAAATCAAATCCTCATTTAAATAAATAAATATTTATTTAAAATTCCTCCCATCCACTCGCATTCTCCTACAAATGCAAGTTGCACCATTATTTTGAATAAATAAATTATTTATTTAAAAATATTTAAATCCTCACCCACTTCCATTCTCCTACAAAGCCCACTTGCTCACTAACCTTTCTTCTAGATTCTTCTAAACCTTTCTAATTATCCTAAACCCCCCTTGTAATCACTTGCACAATCCTAACCCCAAGTTAACCATCATCCCATCATCTCAATACAGAGTCTTAAATGCTCCCTTTCCTCAACACACTAACCCACATGGGTCTTGTCCCTTTAGTCAAAGCCTAACCATAGGTAAACCTTGCACAAGAGTTTACCCATTGGTTGATGACTTTACCATTGGTTAATAGCTTTATCCAATAACCCAACCACATGAGGTTATCCTCATGTCTCCTAAAGCATTAAATGTGTCTTCCCTGTCCTCTCAATCCCTCTCATTATGCCACTTGTCACCATTGCATTGGTGGATGTTGAAAATATGGATTGAGGATCATGCCTCTCTCATGCACTCCTAGCCCTTATTAAGCCAAACAAATCTTGACTCTCCAATCAACCATTTTTCTTATAAAAGGAACCTCATTCCTCAAGCAAAAAAAAATGAATTTTTGAGCAATATTACTATAGTTGCATAACCATTTTACTTAAAATTTCTCATAGCAAGTAATTCTATCTTATGCATTTTCATAGAAATATAACTATACTTTCAACCACATTCAATCCTTCATTTGGCACCCATGGCTTCATGCTAAAAATTGAGTGCTACACCCAAGAAATCTTTGGATCTTGGAGATGAGAAGAACAAGGGAGCATCTTAGGGAGTCTCTTTTCCCATATTTTCATTTGTTTGATTTCCATTTGTGTGCTTTTTAATCTTTTTTGATCTGTATGTGAAGCCTTGAAGTTCATTTATTTTGATTTTGGTTGAGACTAACTTGTTGCCATTTGAGCTTTGTTTTTGTCTTATTCCCCTTTCACGTGCATCAGATATAATTTACGCTTTCATGTGCATCAGATATAATTTACGACCCTACAATTATATAGGATTCGGAAGGTATTTTTGCATTTTGTCTAAATTACAATTATCATATCCCAATATCACAACCAATACCAATAATGTTAAGGCCAATATGTTACTCTGCTCAAATTTTAGCCAAAAATCAAACTAAGGCTAAGTGACATAGTCTTGGAAAAATAGGTCCTAATTTTTAGGAAACTGATATAAAAGCGCCCTAATATTAAATCTAAAATTTATATTAGTATTGATGACATTTAAGTGTGGGATAAAGTGCATTGAAATTCAAAAATAGGATAAAACCCAAATAATCTTGAAATAATATAGGGAAAAGGGAACATTAAACTAAGGTCCTGAAAAGAAGTATGAAATTGTAAGGGGTTACAATCTATGAAAAATACACTACCTTAAAGTAATTAAATGTTGTTGAAATATGTAATAGCTTTAAGTTATGGGCATGCATTCCTCTATGTGTTTCACTTTGTGCACAACCATGAGATTTTTTTGCATACTTTGATCACACCATGAACTTGTTTGTCTTGTTGTAGCACCATTTTGTAGTATCCTACCATGATGACCTATAAAACAAGGATATTTTATTGACCTTGTAATCTCCATTGATGTGAAGCTCACCTAGGATAACACAACTTGTTGTCCTGTGTGAGACCTTCACTTGTGTATGCCTGAATCACCTAGCATAACACAACTTTCTAGCCTTGTGACTCATTGTGGACATGGTTTATATTAAGTATCCAAGGATATTACTAGTACTAGATACAATTCTTTGTGTTTGTAACATGAATCCTAGTATGTATCTAAGGATCTTGCTAGTCCTAGAGTGTTGGAAACTTGAGTTGAGTTGCATTGTCATTGATGTCAACTTGTCTAGTGTTGTCATTTACATCATTTTGAGTGGTACATGGTCAGGAAGTGTTCTGATGTTTTTGTGTGGTCTGATGGTGATGTTGAGGTGTTTCCCAAAGGATAGTGTAGTAGAAGTTTTAATATGCAAGAAAAAATATTGATATATAGGAAAGAGTATTATTGTCTTAGTGGAAGAATGATTTGCATTACTCTGGTTTGAGAAGATTATGGATTGCAGTTATCAATATAATATTTATGATTTGTGTATGTTGCACTATCAAGTTTACAACTCCTCTATTGCTCAGATGGTGGAGTTAGTTGTTATTGTTTTGACAATGAGATGTCTATCAAAATTGCTCCAGAGAATACTTGGAGGTTCTCTAATATGTGGATCAAAGTGTTGTGGCTTGGAGGACATGTTCATTTGATTTGTATAGTGTTCTAGTTCAATTTCTAGTGTCAATTTTATTGGCAAGTAAATTTATGTTGTATTGTGTTCAATATTGTCAACTAGGTTGGTCTTTGGTTGATTGAGGTGGTGTATCTTATCTAGATTGAATTATTTTTTGGTCAAGACATGTATTGAGGGTTGAGTTTAGATGTTGATATGGGTCTCACCATGGTGTGTGTAGATCTGCAATGAGCATTTTGTATTGGAGGATATTTTTTAGTCAACCAGTAAACATGCTTTATTTTTATCTACGCAATTCATTTGATGCCAACTTTGGAGTATGTGTTAGAATGTTTAGTTCATTGGGATTATTTTAGAAGGATTTTTTTATGTGTTTGGTTCCCCTCTATATCCTAGAGTGAACTATATTTGGTGTTATTGGTCTGGATGACCTAATTTACGTAATATTATATATTTTCTTTGTGGTTGACCTAGTTGTTGGTTTTAATGAATGATCTTGTATATGTAGTCATGTGGTTGATGAGTTGAGATATGGAATTTGTATGGATTAATGTGAAGTGGATGTGAATAATATGAAATCATATTTGGTTTGAAAGTCAATTTGTGAAGATTTTTATAGTAATCTGAGACAATTGTTGATGTCAAATATGTTTTCCATGATATAAGTTGCTTGACATAGTGGTTCAAGGATAATTTCATGATCAAGAGATCTTATTCATTTCAATTCATCTATTCTGTATACCTATCGAAAAAAGGTGTGTTCCTTTTGGTAGTTTTTATAGTTCTTTATATCTTGCCCTAATGTTGTGTGCCTTAGTCTTGCAATTCATATAAAGTGCAATGAGCTCTTTGGCCTTGAGCCTAAAACATTGTTGTCAGTTATTCATATTGTGAGTATGATTATCACCGTGGTTTTTCCCCATTTTGGGTTATCCACATAAATTTTGTGTTCATGTGTTTTATTGTGCTTCAAGTGCTTTCATGTTTCATAATTGCAATAATAAGTTAATTGTGATTTGAAGTTTGATAGATTAGAACTAAAGTAATTTAAGGTTTGAACTAATTAACCTAAATTCTCAATCCTATGGTGTGACCAACAATTGGTATTAGATCTAGACTCCTTTTGAAGAAGTTTAATCACTTGAGGAAGATCCAAAATGGTGTAGGAAGTTATTTACAAATCACTAAAATTTGATGGAACATATTAATCCTATTGGAAGGAAAGGATGGAATATCATTTGGAATCTCTGTTGATTGGAATATGGAATATAATGTAGACTAGGTATACTAATCTAGCAAACAATCCTCAAAATTTGGATGAGGTTAAGGTGCATGAGAATAATGTAAAGGCTCGAGTTGTGACTGTCAATTATTTAAGTGATTCGATATTTGTTAAGGTTATGGGGATAAATTTTGCTAAAGAAAACTAGGAGAAGTTAAGTAGTGTATATGAAGGTGATTTGAAGACAAAACAAGCCAAGTTGACAAATATGAAGCACAAATTTGAGAAACTAAGGATGTCAGATGATGAGAATATTGAATACCATCTACATAGAGTAAATGAGATTATGAGCACAATTAAGGATATTGGTGAAAAATTAGAAGTAAGTGAAGTTGTAAGAAAAGTGATGTTAACTCTACCCAAATGATACAAATCTAAGAAGAATACTATTGAAGAAAGTCATTGTATGGAAAAAAATACTTTGGATTAGCTCTATGGCTCACTCTCTACCTTTGAGATTACCGAGTTAGATGATTTGTGAAAACAAAAGAAAGAAGCAACATTCAAAGCTACAAAGAAGATTGAAGATGAACCTGAAGCAAGTAATCACATGGATGAGTTAGAAGAAAACTTTGTAATAAGACTAAAGAAAGGATCAAAAAATACAAAGGTAAGTTACTTTTAAAGTGTTTCAATTGTGGAAGAATTTGTCATTATGCTTCTATATGTACTTATAGGGAATATTATGGTAGAAGACCCAATGATTAAAATAAGGGAAAAGACAATTACAAATGGAATAATAGAAATAAGAGAATAGACGATAGAGATAGACCTAAGAAGAGTGTTTGTTCAATAGAGGCCTATTCATCTAAAGAATAATATGGTCTCAAATGAAGAATCATTGGCTTCAGCTATAGAAGAGAAGAATAATGAAATTTCTAGCAATCAAGAAGATATGAAGAATAGTGAAAAACTAGTGAGTGTGAAGATTTCACTACATGCAAAAGTAGATCCTAAAACGTGGATAACTAATTTTGGATATTCAAATCATGTGACTAGTGATAAAGGAAATTTCATTAACTTTGATAAGTAACATGGTGTATTTGTAAAATTTGCAAGTGATAAAGATGTCTCTATTTGTGGAAAAGGTACTATTTCAATTGATGGTAAGCATAAGACTGATGGTGTTTATTATGTTAAGGTTTTGAGGTAATATTTTGAGTGTGAGTCAGATGTGTAGTAAGGTTTATAAGCTCATATTTCATGGGTCTAGATGTGAAATTACAAAAGGAAGTTCTGAGAGATTAGTTGTAAAAGGTATAACAACTAATATAAATGTTTAGTATGTGAAGGATAATAGTGGAAGCACTTGTATTTTCGTACAAAGAAATGAATGTTGGTTGTTGCACAAAAGGATGAGACATATCAATTTTGACCATATGGTTAAGATTAATTCTACTCATGTGGTGAGAAATTTTCTAAAGATTATCAAAATTGTTGATACTATGTGTAGGGAATGTTAGTTAGGAAAGAAAGCAAGGAGGATATTTAGGAACAAAGAGTATTCTACTTCAAAATATTTGGAGCTAATTCATACAGATCTATGCAAACCTACAAGAACAAGAGGACTAAATGGTGAAAGGTATTTTATGTTTCATATTGATGATTATTTTAGAATGTCATGGGTTACTTTCTTGAGCAAGAAATATAAAGCATTATAGAAGTTTAAAGTATTCAAGTCTATGGTTGAAAATCAAGTAGATGCTAAGATCAAATGTTTAAGGTATGATAGAAGATAAGAGTTTACTTCAAATAAATTTGATAGATTTTGTGAAGAACATGGTATTAGAAGATAGTTTTCTACTCCTAGGACCCCTCAGCAAAATGGAGTTGTTAAAAGAAATAATAGCACTATTGTTGAAATGGCAAGAACTATGTTGAAGGATGCTAAACTATCTAATGTATATTGGAAAGAAGTTGTACATGCTACTATTTATATTCTTAACAAGGTACAAATAAGAGTGAATCACACAAAGACACCTTATGAGCTATGGAATAGAAGACCTCCTTATGCAAGTGTTACATAAGGAGAGATGAGGAATATCTAGGGATGTTTGATGCAAGGTCAGATGAAATAATATTCTTGATCTATACTCTACATGGAGTAAGGCATACTAGTGTTATAATAAGAGGCTAAATAAGATTATGGAGGTTGTAAATGTCAAAGTTAGTGAAGAATGGAATCAAATTGAGACTATACCTAAATTTGAGATAGAAATAGAAATATCATTGTTGTTGCACAAGGAAAGGACACTCCATAAGATAAAGAAAAGACAAGTACAAAATAAAAAGAACTTGAACAAACACCTAAGGCACCAACAAAGTATGTGCAGAAGAATCATTCCGAGGAATGATTATTAGAGATAAGAATAAAGGTGTTCAAACAAGAAGGATACTTGCAAAGACTCCTTCTTATCTGAACAACTAGATCAAATTATTGTTTCATCTCAAGTGGAGCCAAAGACCTAAGTAGAAGCTAGAAAGGATAAATTTGGATAAAAGTAATTGAAGAGGATTTGAATCAGATAGAGAAGAATCAAACATGGGAAATTGGTACCTATATTGGTGGATAAGAATGTGATAGGAACTAGGTGGGTGTTCTAGAATAAGCTAAATGAATAAGGAAAAGTCACAAGGAATGTGTAAAGGTTATTCACAAGTTCAAGGTATAGATTTTGACACATTTTCTCTAGTAGCAAGAATGAAGGCTATAAGGATGTTTCTTGCAATTGTTGCATACAAGAACTCTAAGGTATATGAAATGGATTTCAAGTCAACATTATTGAATGGAGAACTTGAAGAAGAAGTATACATTAAACAATCAGGTGGTCTCAAGTTGTTAGAAGATCCAAATATGATTTGAAGACTCAAGAAGGGACTTTATGGACACAAGAAAGCTCCTAGAGCTTGGTATGCATGATTGGTATTTGTTGTAGCAGGATTTTATAAAAGGTACTACATATAAAAATGTTTATTTCAAAGTTGAAGGTGATAAACTATTGATTGGTGTTGTGTATGTTGAAAATATCATATTTGGAGGAGATGATAATGTATGTAAGAAGTTTGCAGAAGAGATGCAAAAAGGATTTTGAGATGTCTATGATAGGTGAGCTATCATTTTTATTTGGTCTTGAAGTTACACAATTAGAGAAAGGTATTATTGTTTCTTAAAACAAGTATATCAAGGTGATATTGAAAAAGTTTGGGATGGATAATTCTGAACCAGTTGCAACCCCTATGGTTACTAATTGTAAGCTAAGAAAAGATGTTGGATCTTTGAATTTTGATTAGAAATAGTATAGATCTATGATTGGAGGATTGTTGTATTTGACTGCTTCAAGACTAGATATTATGTAGGTTTACTATTTGGTTGCCAAATATAAGGCTAATCCTAAACAATCTCATGATAAAGTAGTGAAAAGGATAACTAGATATTTGAAAGGGACTCTGGATTATGGATTATGGTATAAGAAGGATGATTATTTCACTATGAAAGCATATATAGATGTTGATTAGGCCAAATGTGCGGACAATAGAAGAAGTACAAGTGGTGGTGCATTTTTATTGGGTGATAGATTAGTCTTTTGGTTAAGTAAGAAATAGAAATTAGTATCATTATCTACTATAGAAGTAGAATACATTGTGGCAGCATCTTGTTGTACTCAAGTCATGTGCATGAAGAAAACTCTTAAACATATCAAGGTGAAGTATGAGGAGGAAATTCCTATTATGTGTGATAATACAAGTGCAATTAAAATTTCAAAGAACCAGGTGATGCAATCAAGGACTAAACACATTTCAATCTACTAGATCATTTCTTAAGAGAGAAGGTTATATTATGTACCTACTAAGGAATATATTGCAGATATTTTTATTAAGACTTTGGTGAAGGATACCTTTGAGTATCTCTAGTAGAAGTTATGGGTTATTACCCCTCCTTCCTTAAATTAGATGCATTTAAGTGGTGCATCTATCAAAGGGGAGTTCTAAAGTTCATCTTTTTCTCTTGGATCGATGTCATGGCTTCTCTCAGGGGAGCAACGAGTGTTGTGGTTATGAGATTTTTATTCAAAAGAGAGAGAAAGATGTTGTTGGTAGTTTTCCACCTTTTGTCCTTGATGTCAAACGGGGGGAAGATATTATTAGGGGAGATAGATAGAAAATGTTTTTTTCTATTGGTGGTATAAGTGATGCCACTAATGACAAAGGGGGAGAATATTGGAAAATTGAGTCATTAAGTTGTGTTGTCATTGATGTCATCCTATTTGGTGTTATCCTTGATTTCATTGTGAGTTCTAGATGGTTTGAAAGTGAGTGTTTTTATGTTGTTATGTGGTCTTATGGTGATGTTATGGTGTTGTTGGAAGGATAGTGTAGTGGAAGTTTCAATATACAAGAAATAGTATTTATATGCTGGAAAGAGTATTTAATGTCCTAGTGGAGGAATTATTAACATTCCTCTAGTTTGAGAAAATTATAAAATATAGTTTTGGATAAATTTTTATGATCTATGTATGTTGCACTATCAATTTTATAGGTCATTTGTTGCTCAAATAGTAGAATTAGTTGTTGTTGTTTTTGACAATGAGATGTTTGTCAGAATTGGTTTGGAGAATGCTTGGTAGTTCTTTGATATGTGGATTCAATTGTTGCAGCTTGGAGGACATGTTCATTTGTTTTGTGCAATATTCCAATTCAAATTTCTACTGCTAGTTTGACTAGTAAGTAAAGTTAAGTTATTATGTGTTCAATATTGTCAGTCGGGTTGGTTTGTAGATGATTGAGGTGGTGTATCTTATCTAGATCATGCCTTTTTTGGTCTAGATATGCATTGGAGGTTGAGTTTGTATATTGACATGGGTCTCACCATGGCATGTGTAGATCCACATTGAGGATTTTTTATTGAAGAATGTTTTTGTTTGATTGGTTAACATGGTTTCTTGTTTATCTACACTATTTATTTGATACCAACTTTAAATGATGTGTTAGTAATTCATTAGAATTATTTTAGGACATGTTTTTATTTGTTTGGGTCCCCTCTATCTCTTGGAGTGAACCGCATTTGGTGATATTAGTCTAGGTGGTCTAATTTATGTCGTATTGTATATTTTGTTTGTGGTTAACCTAGTTGTGGGTTTTAATGAATGATCTCGTATATATAGACATGAAATTGTATGACTTGTTGTATGGAATATGCATGGATTAATGTGAAATGGATGTGAATGATATGCAAGATTTTTTGGTGCGAAAGTTAGTTTGTAGAGAACTTTAAAGTGTTATGAGACAGTGGTTGGTGTCAAATGTGTTTGCCATGATATTGGTTTTCTTGAAACAGTGGTTTGAAGAATATTTCACGATCAAGAGATCTTGTTAATTTCAATTCATATATTCCCTATACCTACTACAAGAAGGTGTGTTAATTTTGTAGCTTAAATATTCCTTTGTATTTTTTCCTATGCCTTAGCCTCACAAGTCCTACCAAGTGCAGTGAGCCCCTTAGCGTTGAGCCTAAAATATTGCAATAGTTATTCATATTGTGAATGTGATTTTTCCTTATTTTGGGTTTTCCATGTAAATCTAGTGTTCGTGTGCTTTGTTATTTCATGTTTCATAATTATAGTAATAAGTTAATTGTGATTTAAAGTTTGATAGATAAAATGTAAACTAATTTAACGTCTAGTCTAATGCACCCCCTCTCTTAGTCCTATGGTTTGTTCAACATAAATTTCATACCTTCTATTTTGATATGGCTCCTAGAAATCTTATGTTGATTTTACTAGACCTAGATGTCATACCCTCATGTTTTGCATAGTCCATGTGTGTTACCAATGTTGATAATATTTCTCACTTTGTACTTGTATTTTATCTTAATATCATAGATTGATAAGATCCTAGACCTTGTAGGCTGCTATCTTGCCAAGCTCGGTGTTGTCATGTCTCTTTGATGTTGTGATGAAAGTATATTTGGCTTCTCCATTCTTTACCAAGAGTATGAGTGTAAGTTCATACTCTTTCTAAATTTGGGGAAAAGTATAGTGTAGTAAATTATATCCCTTTAGAATTTCACACTCACTTTGCACCCACTTTGGTGGTTGTGCCTAAGGTGTACCTAATTCATGTTTGATTGTGCTCAGTTTTGAGACTATATTTGAAAATTTGGTACAATATCCTATTCACAACCTTTGTTATAGATCAAATGCTAGGACTAGGGCACAAATTTTAAGATAGAACATTAATTTACAAAACATAAGATTTGCAGCAAAAATCATGAAAAAAAAATTAATGATGCAAAATACATGAAGAATTACAAAAGAGAGACATTCCTAAATATGAATGCTAACACTAGCTATAGGAAGCAGGTTCTAGTCCATTTCCTATCTTTGAGAATTTTTGAATTCACTTCAAAAACATCTATGAAAATGAAGAAAAGACATTAAAGAAAAGCTATAGGCAAGATATTTTCAATCCATTTTCTCTAAGAAAACTTCCCCTATTACCCATAATCTAACCCTCTCCTCTTCCAAAAATCTACTCTATTTTTCCAACTACAAGATCTGATTTTCTTCTCCAAGTCTAGGTGTCCCACCTTATTACTAAGACCAAAAGATTTTATCTAATTTCTCTCTCCTTGTGTGTGGGAATATTCTCCATTTCATCTCTACACAAAGCCAATAATTAATATTTGACCTTCCACTCTCTCCTTCATCAAGCCCTTAGCAGATGTCCATGCTTAAAATAGGTGAAGAAATTACAATTAAAATGGATCCAAAATATGCATTAACTACCCCATTCATGCTTGGCATGGGAGTTTGAATTCCATAGAATATTTGAAAATATTAATAAAAATTGAAACATTCAAACTTTAAACTATTATCCAACTTTCCAATTATAGTCATTAAATACACCCCATGTAATTCTATTCTACATAAGCACCTCCTCTTTATGCTGATTGGAGAACTCTTTGACCACTTTGTCCTTTTGTCCATCTCACTAGCCTTGTCAACCTCCACCTTGTCCTTTTCCTGACCATATTGACTATCTAACTCATAGACACTAGCGTGCCATGAAGACATCTATGCACCACACTCATGTTCCACAAATCTAATAGCTTGAAGGTGGTCATTTGAGCATTACACTTACACCTAGAAGATGTCTGTAATGTCTTTGCATGCAACCACCATCATATGTCTTCATCTAGAATGCATATCTTCTCCCTTCAAGCCCATTTTTGGACCTCTAACTACTCATTTGAACTCTCTTGTCTTTCAATCCATCTCTTGGGCCATGATTTTGATCTCACTATTGTCTTCTTACATATATGATCACCTAGAAACTCCATTTATTGCATACTTGGCTCTCTCACATTACCACCACCATCATACTTTGTGGAAGATTAGGTATTTCTTCTTCATCATCTAGCAAGCCTTTGTTTTGGGTGTGGAAGGCTGTTGAGTTGATTTGAGGAGCTAGTTGGAGGCTTCAAGTGTGGACTAGTTGTGAGACTCTTCTTCTCTTCATTCTATTATTTCATAATTTGTCGTATTTCACTTTTTACTCTGTTATTTTATGTAGTTTTAGTATTTAGACATGTTTCTGTCATAATTCATTCTCTATGTAGACTCTGTGACTATGTCCATACAACACACCAACACGTTGTGCTATCATCTAAGACCTACGCACATGTCCTTACACAAAGTGTCATAGGGTTGCGTTAGAAGACCTCTGTGACATATTTAATGTCATCTAAGGGGTACTAGATAGTCATACACTTTGTAATGCATCATGAGTAAAGAGGTTGAATAATGAGTCCCCAACTTGTGTTCACCCACCTATTGGAGTGGTTCACTTTTTCCCCTCTACATTTTTGTGAAGCCAACATGAACCTAACTTGCATATCTTTAGATTATTTTTATCTCCTATTTATTTCATTTGTCTTCTAACTTCATTTTGACATCACCAAAGCTCGAGTCGAGTGGTGGCCCATTTGTCAACATGGTCACTATTAGTCTTATCTTTCCCCCCTAACTAGAAAAGACAAAACAAGAAAATATCATTCACACCTTTGGATGCTCCCTATAGTGGAGAACCTACTCCATTATACATCCCAACAAAGATTTATAATTATACTATTACAAGTGTGATAGTGGATCCCATTTGCCAAGTCAATGTCATCATGGAGGAAGCTTTGTTCATTAATGGTTGACATAGGGAAAGGTATGATGATTTTCATGCCTTTGTCCAAACATATGATGAGCTTTCCATTTCATCTCTCGAGAATAGCACTTTGATGGTCCTTGTGGGACCCAAAATGATTTCCACCACCTTTGTTATCATTCTTGAATCAAACCTATTTTGGGTTAAGAAAGGTATCATTTCTATGGAGGCAGTCCCTTTAGTAACCCACAACTATTTGAAATTACCTTATAAAGGCAGGGTGTGCATAGTCCAAGACACTAGATTTTAGTCATTGATTGCTTGTGGCAGTTTTACCTTAGACCATTTTTGGCCTGCTCTGGTTGGTCATATGACTCCCTGACATGACTTGTTATATAAGGAATGTTATAAATACAAGACAAGAGAGTTGGAATCTTCATCAACTTAGCCTATAGTTTCTTTCCTCCTCTTGTGCCTATCACTTCCCCCATCTATTCATATGCTTGATTATGTAGTACCTTATGCTCCTCCTTCATCAAGAGTTGAGGTTAAACTTGTTCCTCAGGGTAGACCCCCTTGTCCAACTAGGACCACGTAGTCACCACTTGTTTCTTCTATTCATGTATCCATACCTAGTATAAATAAAGCAAAGGCACTCATGCTACCATATTCTGCATCCTACCCTATTTTTGAGCTTCCTATCCTTTTTGATATCCCTCATCCTACCTAGTATGATAAGGGTAGACATTTACCTCATGCTTTTTAATTTTCACTAACTCCCACATCATAGCCTCCAAAGGTGTTCCCTATTCCTCTAACTGGTCCTTGAGAAAAATGAGGAAGGAAACCTATGGCTGTGGATGTGAGACATTTGTCAGTTGCACCTCCTGCTTCATTGGTTGGGCCTTCTCCTTTGCTCACTCTAGCTTTCAAACACCTCCCCTATGGAGCATGATGTTGTTGAACCTTCCCAAGCTTCCACTCCTAGACCCCATATATATCATAGTGAATGTGTGAGTGCAAGTTTCATTGATACATGATGGTCTGTGAATATAAAGCCACTGCAAGTTCTATGAGTGAATAGATGGTGTTCATCCCTACTATTTTTGTGCCTATTTATGAGATTGTCGATCTTTCTTCTACTTCTTCTTTTGTCCTATTGCCCTTTTCTCTAGGAAATATTGACAAGCCTCGCCCTAAATGGGTGTAGGTTTTTTTTCGCTCCTTCCTTGGAACCTCCCTTGATCACTTCCTTGCTATATGTTCCTCCTTTCTCCTAGCCTATAAACATGCTCCACACTCAAGTGGTTCCCAATGTAGCCCTATCCACTCTACCTATTTTGTAGTTGCCTCTGCATTAGAGTTTTCTTGGGGTCCTTAAACCTGCTATTGTGGGTCGAAGGTCTTCACCTCCATAAAAACCAAAGAAGACATTTGAGTAAATCCCTATGCCTAAGTTCTTCCATCAAAAATTGACTCAAGTGCCTTAATTTTTCAAGTCTTTGTTCATTTATGTTTTTTTTTATCTACTTCTATTTGTTTTTTGGAGGAGGTTCCATCTTCTTCAGAGTTTTTATTTTCCCATCTTTTAGAAGTTAGTAGTGTCACTCATATTCTACCACCTCGGGTTGAGTCACCTGCCTCTTTTGATGAGAGGTGTTTGTTTGACTCCCTAGAGGATATACTATCTCTATCAATGATCTTCACAATATCATTGACCCTCTCCTACCAAGGGCTTTTAGATAAAAATGTGGAAGTTGCTTTATCCCTAGCCCCTATTCTTGGTACCACATCAAGTGCTCCCCTTGCAATCATCTCAGTTCAGGCCCAACCTCCCTCCCCATACGATCAATATTGGGAGGATAGTGAGCTATTGCTGGATGAAATATAGGTAAACACCTCTCTTTCTTTATCTTATAGATTAGACTGTGTCTACTTGTGTTCCCCTGTACTTTCTTTCTATGTTTGATCCCTCCTGAAGGACCTAAGTTGCCCGGTTGGTAATTGGAAATGGGAGGTTATTTGTCTTTATATGTTACGTGCTCTCTTGAAGGACCCAAATCACTTTGTAGGTGCTTGGAAATAGGGGATTTTATGTTGTAATCTTATCTAATTTCTTAATTGCCCTTCTTCAATATATTGTATCTTTCTTTTGGACATTGGGGGTGATGCAAAGCATTTGAAGCATTTTGGCTCTCTTCCATGTTGACCCAATTTTTATTTTTCTCTTTGTCTTCATATGCCTTCTTCATATGATCCAAAAAGTTTGGTACCTTTATGAAACACCCATATATAGCTATATATTATTATTTTTTCTCACTATTATGGGTTATGACACCGAATTAGTATATCCCCCTGCACTCTTGTGTTTTTTTTTATGTTGTGTGTGCTATTTGTCATATGTTGCAAGATGACATTCTATAGAAACATCTCATCATGTTGGCATGACACAACATCTCTTCTCCTTAGAATGACATGTATCCACACATACCGTTCTAAGGGAGGGTCTCCTATGCTTTCATATTTCTGGATTTTTGCATTCTTTTAAAGTTTTGCATGATCATAGATCTACACCTTTATCTATCCTATTTGTCTATTAGTGGGGGCCAACCCACTTGATCTATCATATTTTCCTATTAGCGGGGCCAAAACACTTGATCTATCTTATATGCCTATTAGTGGGGGCCAATCCACTTGATTTAAGGTTGCCCTCTTGTATGGCTATCTAGCATAATTTGCTACCCATACTGATGAAATCCATTATCTTGTTTTCCTATTAGTGGGAGTCAATCCACTTGATCTAAGGTTTCCCTATCATATGGCTATCTAGCATAATTTTCTATGCATAATTTTCTACCCATAGTGACAAAATTCATTATCTTGTTTTTCTATTAGTGGGGGACAATCCACTTGATCTAAGGTCACCATATCATATGGCTATCTAGCATATCTTGCTACGCATACTGTCAAAACCTATAAACCATTATCCTATTTGCCTTGGTGGGGGCCGAACCACTAGATATTATTGCCTTTTGTGGGGGCAAATCCACTATATCTAAAATTGCCATATCATATGTCTATCTAGAACAATATGCTACCCATACTGATGTAAGATCCAATCATCTTTTTATCACCATTTATTATCTCAATGCCTGTTGTATCGTTATTTTTGCTTTTTCATCTAACATGTTTGTCTACAACTAACATTTTTTTTATGGAACAACCCAAAAAAATCTCTTCAAATATTTAAGACTATTCCCTAAGGATAGCTCCACATGGGTAGAGAATTATGCTTCCTCTTCAAATAAAGGTAATCTTTATTTTATCTCAAATTTCAATAATAATAATATGCTCTCTAAAGTGGGGACAAAATGTAGTGTTGTAAATTACACCTCATGTAATTCTACGCTACATAAGCACCTTCTTTTTACATTGATTGGATAATTCTTTGACCACTTTGTCCTTTTATCCATCTCACTAGCCCCTTCAACCTCCACCTTGTCCTTTTCCAAACCATATTTAAAGTTTAACTCATAGACACTACCACGTGTCACACTCGCATCCTACAAATCTGACAACCTGAAGGTGGTCATTTGAGTGTTATGTCTACACCTAGAAGATACCCATAACATCTCTAAATATGACCATCAACATTCACCTTCATCCAACATACATATCTTCTCCCTTCAAGCTCAGTTTGGTATCTCTAATCAATCATTCAAACTATCTAGTCTTTTAGTCCATCTCTTGGGCTATGATTTTGATCTCACTATTGTCTTCTTACATCTATGATCACCTGGAAGATCTCTTTTTTGCATACTTATCTCTATCACATTACCACCACCATTGTACTTCAAGGAAGATTGGGTATTTCTTCTTCTTCTTCTTCATTTGGCAAGCCTTTTTTTTGGGTGTGGAAGGTTGTCGAGTTGACTTGAGGAGCTAGGTGGAGGCTTCAAGAATGGACTAGTTGTGAAACTCTTCCTTATTTCTTGCTATTTTGTAATTAGTTGCATTTTATTTTCTTCTTTGTTATTTTATGCATTTTTAGTATCTAGACACATTTTTGTCATAGTATGTCCTTTGTACAAAATCTATGACTTTGTTCATACGGGAAGCCAACACGTCACACTGTCATCTAAGACCCACATGTGCATGCTTAGATAGAGTGTCATATGGTTGCATTAGAATACCGTTGTAACATTTTCAATTTCATCTAAGGGGTACTGGACAATCATACACTTTGTACCACATCCTAAGTGGACAAGTTGAATAGTGAGTCCCCGACTGGTGTTCACCTGCCTATCGAAGTGGTTCACTTTTTCCCATGTACACCAATATAAACTCCCAATTTTTTTATAATTTCATGAGATTTGGAGGAGAGGCTTAGTTAAATAAAATCATATCTACAAGACCAAAAACCAATACCAAAAATAAATAAAGAGAATAAAAAAAATTGGTGTGTAGGATTTGCCCATTCACCCAAATGCTCTTGTGTCACAAGCCTTTTGCTCCCTATTTTTTCCTTCAACAATTGAAGTTATTTCTTTCATTCATTAATGTTATAGTAGAGAACAGTTTCCTTCCATTTTCTTCTCCTCCTTAATTTTTTAAATTTCCTTCTTGCCTTTTTGGTGCATCTCTAAAAAATCCTTCACCATTTCCTCATAAATGACCCAGAGGTATTCATTCTCCATCATGCTCCTCTTTCATGTTTATTTTTATCTTCTCTCATACATGTGTCAACATGGCCTCTCCAAATAATTACTTTGGTTACTAACGAATCTCTATAATGATTTGAGAAAAAATCAATTGTAAAAAATTTTAGAAAAATATAATTACAATCAAAAGAAATAAGTATAAAGTTACATATTAAAAATCACGTGTCTTATAGAGGTTGGTGACTTTATACCAAATTAATTAATATTTATAAAGCAGTAATTTATAAATTAACATTATTAAGGCTATTTTTAAAAATAGATAAGCACTACTAGAGGTGTTGGCTCCCTATATTGAACCAATGATAATTATATATAGACTATTTTATGAGGTTTAGGCCATAGGACAGGGAGCTCACTACTCTAGACATGCAAACAAAGGAACACCACCTTAAAGAAAGATACAAATGAAGGAATTGCACAACTGAAGATCCTTTATTTGGGGCAAGATACATAACAACTATCCAGATATAATAAAAATATAAGATTGAACTACATAGGAAACTAACATCTAACAATATGGCGATAACAGTTCACAGATTAAATCCCATTTGTCACAACACTTTCAAACCTCTGCATCACACAATCTCACACCATAGATCAACTCATAGTTTCATATACACCTTCAAACACACTTCTATATGCATAACCAACTAATTTTATTGTTATATACCATCTGGATCATCAAAATTCTTCACAAGGTTAGCCATACGTGAATGTAACATATATATTACCATTGGTCCATAATAATCGATACAAAAATGCAGAATGCACAAAATTGTGTAAGGACCTAAACCATGTCGACTCGTCTTATAAAAAGGAATCCTATACACAACCACACATAGCCAAAATGGTACACCAATTTTTCTTACACAGATTCTTATTCCAAATAAAAAATGATATGAGTGGACCATCAAAATAGAAATTAAGATAATCTAGAAGCATGATCTAATGATCTGAAATACTCTTTACTCATGAACACAACACATTCTTCTCTTGACTGGAACCATATGAAGTCCATCTGTATACCTTTGTTGATGCCAACTGAACCAAATATGATTAACATGAACTTCAAAAATTCATTGAATACAAGCATTATTTTCCATCTAAAACACTATATAAGCATCTACATACTATTTGGGACATATATAAATAATTTATGAAAAAACTAACAATATTGTATACAATTGAACTACTTTTGAACTAGAGAATTGACACCAATGACAATCTGAAGGGCATATGTGCAACAATATTCCTCTTTATCATTGATCTCAACACCTATTCCAATAATATATCCTTTTGAAATATAGAAATATCCAAAAAACTAACCCCCTTTGACATCAAAGACAAGGCGTAAGATAAACCCCTATGAATAATACTCCATCAATAGAAATATTTAAAAAATATATATACATCAAAAAATAAAGACTGTACCACAAATGCTCACACATTCTACAAGGGAAAGGATATTATGGTCTTGTGAATGACTTGAAATTCTTGTAGAGAAGAGCTTCAGTTAACTTGTATAGATTCCAAAATCTTGATGTAGATTTCCATATCTAGAATGAGTTGTTCTGCAACATTACAACCAATCATAACCGAAATAGATGCATACAAAGTTTGAGAATCCTTGAGCACTTTCACCATTCTAGAAAGATGCATATCTACAATGTCTCTCAATCTATAGAACTCTTTCTTCAAATGCTCTTTTTACCCTATAAACTCATTCAACTGTTTATATTGTTTCTCAATTTCCAATCTCTCTTGACCATCCTCATCATTCATTAGATCAATAGCCTTAGATGCTCCTAGAATTCTGGCCTCAATAGCATCAACTTTCTTCTAAATATTGCCTATGGAATCAGTGTTGGAAAGATACATTGCATTGATGATTAGATGTTGTCATTTATGGCAACTTGAGTCAAATATCCAATCCATAGATCATGATTCATTCATTCTGGAAGATTGATCAAGGTTCGGTAAGAAGAATAGTGTATACAACAAAGTGTACAGTTTGGTGGTCAGCAGATTATTTTGAATGAGTATTTTGCTTTGTACATCTGGGAGATGTATTGTGGATATGAAATTTATCTTATTCTAGGTTTGTGGCCTTTGGTGTTAAGTTTGGTGTTGGTTGGAAGATTCGGTAGATGGTTTTTCTGGTAGAATAATATTTTGGTGCAGTAGCATGTGAAGATTCATTGTGCGGATCATGCAAAGTAATCTTTATGGTTGTTTGTGTTTTGAAGGTCGATGAACATACATATGGGAAGCATGTGGACATCTTGTTTTGGTTTTCTTAGTTGTTTTTGGATTGGATTGAGCTGACTTGGGTAACATGTTTCATGTTGCGTGTTATGCGGTTTTTGGGCCGACATGGAAATGATTTAATTTGATGGTGTAGATATATTAGTTCAATTGATATGATTATTTGGTATTTTAATGGTGATGTAAGAAGTACGTATGAGAGATTATGTGCAATTGAGAGATTTGTGCTTTGGTATAATGCATAATATTAGAACACAGTAGAGTAGCAGAGTAGAGTGACATCATGTGTTTTATGCTTAACCAGAACTATACTTAGGAATTTGTTGATGCTATTAAATAGTTCAAACTCTCTTGATCTCTTATAATCATTCTATAAGGCAGTGAGCCTTCTGAGTTGTAGCCCTTATTTGTAATTGAGCAGTAAGCTCTAGGAAGTGTGCCTAAATGCAAGTGCATTCTCCTTTTTTAATATTTGTATGCTTCTAACAGAGTATATTAATATTGTGGGATTAAATCTGACCATGGTTTTTAGCTTAATTGAGTTTCCATGTAAAAATCTTGGTGTTATGGTGTTGTTAATCTTGGCTTTGTGTTTAATACATTTACTTTTCTTCATTTGCATAAAGTGGTTGAAACATACGGTTATTAAAGTTAAATTTGTTGAGCACTGATTCACGCCCCCCTTTTAGTGTTCACTTGATTCCAACAATTGGTATCAGAGCCTAGTTCCTCGGAAGGCACCTAACAACTTGAGGGAGATCTGGGAAATTGTCTTAATGGATTCCAGTGGCCTTAGACAACAACTACTTATTACACTTAATGATCTTGATCAGTCCAAAGCCAAAGTCAGGGAATTGAAAACAAATCTCAAGGATGCTAAAAATTTCATTCAGACATTAAAGGAGAAACTGAGTAAGTCCAAGGAAAAGAGAAAGGAGCTTGTTGATTAGCTTGAAAGACATATCATAATTCTGAGAGATTAACTTACCATAAATAATGATCAAGAGATTGAAAGACAGATCATAATTCTGAGAGATGAACTTACCACAACTAATGAGTATAAAGAAAAATTCAATTCTAGCTCAGCTAAGTTGGATGAAATATTAAAAAGTTAGAAGAATAAAGGTGATATGGGAGGACTTGGATTTGAGAAAGGATAAAGCTCCAGATCTAGGCAAAGAGATCATAAAAAAAACAAGAGATCTCCGGCAAGAGAACATAATGCTCATAAAATCAATGGTATGTTGGCATTTGGCATAACTGATGCAGATAATGTGATGCAGTTTAAGATGGATGACTGCACCGGTAAAGGGTAGAAGTCTATTTGTGATGAAGAGATTGAGATTTTGTGATTAGATGACTTGATCAGTTATTTGTGTTGTCATTGATGGCAACTGATGTCAAATGATGTTTGTTGATGTTCTTGATGTTTGTTTTGTCATCTAAATGATTTGGTTTACCGGAAGACGGGGTTTACCGATAGAGAACTGAAGTCTATGAAATATTACTTTAACCGGTAAAGCAAAGATGTTTTGATTGAATCGATTGATCGGTGATGGTTAGTGATTTTTGGTTTGGAAGGTGAGCTTGTATCATGGAAAAGTGTATCTGACCAGAACCAGAACTTGTGAAGATTACCAAAAGGCATGTTGTAAATTTTTTATGAAGTTTTGCTAAGGTTTTAGTAGGGTTTAAGACCGGTGAAGATATCATCAAACCAGTTATGATTTTTGTTATGATGGTGATCGACAAAGAGTCTACATGAAGGTGGTAACATGGCACAACCTACATGAAAATATTTGATTGTTGTTTTGGGGCGATTCAAGGAAGAATTTCTTGGGAATAAGCGAAACGCTTAGTAGAGTGTTTTAAGGGTTTGACTTTGCTACAGATTGGATTTTTGTGATGGGTTACGATCAACTAATGATTGATACTGCATTTTAATTTGTTGTAATGATCTGTATATTGATCTGAGATGGTCTCTTATGATTTGTATTGTAAATTCAAGATGTAATTAGGGTTTAGTGGCCGACCTAATTGAGATGGCTATTTAGGATGGCACAGCTGATGTTTATGATGTCAGTGGTCTTAGAGAATGTGTTAAGCCATCCAAGTGAAGTGTGAGATCTTCTTGAGAGTTGTAGAGTGTTGAGAATAACTAGATCTGATCAAGCAAGTAGAGAAGTGCAAGTAACAGATCATTTCCTTATTGTTGTTCCCTAATAGTTGCAATAGGTTAAATCCCTTAACTGGGTAGGTCCTAATAGGCCTTAAACATTTAAGTCCCCTAACATGGCATCTCTCAAAGGATTGTTAAATCATCTCATGAGGTTGATCCTAATAGATCATCAAGCTCCTAACCAGGCTGCTAGGCAAATCCCTTAACTGAGTGACTCCTAACAAGGTCTGCTCCTAACAAGGCATACTTCAAAAGAGTACAAATATTTGTGGGTGCCAACTCCCACCATGGTTTTTCCCTATTTTAGTTTCCACATCAAAACATTATGGTGTTCATGTGTGGAATTTTTTTCATGTGATGTTCTTGTATATGCTTCATTTCATGCATTATTTCTTAGACACCAATTATGATGTTTTATCAGAGGTTTATCAAAGGTTACTGGTACTGATAAGAAGTCGTTAAAGAAAGTATTTGATATGATTGATAAGGGTAATGAGTTGGTAAATGATCAAATTTATATGATTTCTTAACTGGTGAAAGTATTGATAGATGTGGTAAATGATTTGATTAATATGATAAGAAAATCTGATAAAGAGGTTGATAGATCTGGTTAAAGAAGTTGAGACATTCTGACAAATGATTTTAGATCTAATCTAAGTTTGATTTTAGGTTTAAAGTTTCAATTGGTCTTAATACTAATTCACCCCCCTCTCAGTATTAACCAAATCCTCATAGGATTAACAATTGGTATAAGAGATTTGCTCCTCTGTTTGCAGAAAGCCTAACCGCTTGAGGAAAAGATTCTAAGTCAAGATGATGAAGAAAGAGGGTCCTAAGTTCAACAAGGATAACTAAAAGATTTAGAAATACAAAATGAATATCTGCATCAAAGGTCTTGGTGCACAACATTGGAAGCAATTTGAAACAACATATGTTGCTCCTCCCATTACTCCCTTGACACCAGATGAACTCAGAGAGAAACAAGATAACATGCAAGCCCTAGAAGCTATTGTAAGTACTTTATCTAGTTTAGAATATATTGATGTTCAAGGATTGGAAACTGCAGGTGAGGTTTGGGAATAGTTAGAGACAATCTATGAAGGATATGAGCACGTTCAAAGAGTGAAAGAGGAAAGCTTGAGAGGAAATTTCGATGACATGAGAATGCTTGAAGGAGAAAATATTGCATAGTATGGTTAGAGAATCAAAGAAGTTGTTGGCGGCATAAAGAGTGTTGGAGGTAAAATAGAAGATGATTCTATAGTAACTAAAATGCTTATAACTCTTCAACCTCAATATGTTATAAGAGTATCTAGATTCCAAAAACTTAGATCTATTTCAAAGGATAAGGTAACTGTTGATTCATTGATTAGTAAGCTTACAACTTTTGAGTTAAATAGTTTTGACAATAGTGTGACAAAATCTATTGAATCTTCCTTTAAAGCTTTGGTTACCAGTTCATCTGCTAGAAAAGGAAAAGATATATGTCAAAATCATGAGTGTGGGACAAGTCATGGAAGTAAACCGGGGAAATCAAGACAATGAATATCAAGTGATGGAACTTGAGGCACTGTTAGCAAAAATATTTCCAAGAGGCACCGATAAGTATAAAGGAAAGCTACCTTTGAAGTGTTTCTCTTGGAGTAAAATTGATCATATTGCTGCTAACTGCCCTAACACTGATTAGAAATAAAAGTTTAGAAGATTTAGAGGAAAGGGCAAGAAACATTGTTATGTTGCAGTAGATGAAGGTGTGACCGATGAGGAGTCTAAAGATGAAGATGACAATGAAGAAATTGTGTTTGTAGCCTTGAAGGAGGAACTGTCAGATGAAAAGGCACTAGTATCTCATATGGAGAATAGTGATGAATGGATTATAGATAGTGGTTGATCACACCACATGACCAGAGATAAAAGTAAGTTCATAACCCTTAATGAATTTGATGGAGGTTTTGTTATATTTGGAAATAACTCTCCTTGCATGGTGAAAGGGAAAGGTTCAATTTCTCTAAATGGGAAGAGTAATGTTGATGATGTGTTTTGGGTTGATGGTCTAGAGCATAATATTTTAAATGTTGGTCAGCTCAATGATAAAGGTTATTTGCTTAAGTTTAAAAGTGGAGTCTGCAAAATTATTGGAGGCAATGGTGAACTGATTTCTACCAGGAAGAAAACTAGAGGTAACTTATTCCATTTGAATAGTAATATTAATAATTGTATGGTTGCAAGAATGGAAGACAATTGGTTATGGCATAAAAGATGTTGTCATGTTAATTTTTATAATTTGTTTAAGATAAGCAATTCAAGTGTTGTAAGAGGATTACCACAACTTGTCAAACCAGATAGTGTGATATGCAAAGATTGTCAAATTGGTAACATGACCTGTATTTCTTTCAAGAGAAAGATTGTATTTTGAGAATATTTTTGGTTTGGTACATACTAATCTTTGTGGCCCTATGAGAACAAAGAGTTATTATGGTGATAGGTATTTCATGATTTTCACCGATGACTATTCTAAAATGACGTTGGTGACATTTTTGAGAGAAAAATTAGAAGCATTTAGTAAATTAAAATCATTTAAAGCTCTGGCTGAGAAAGAAACTGGTAAGAACCTAAAGTGTTTAAGATTAGACTGAGGAGGTGAATTCACATATGATGAATTTGTTAAGTATTATGATGAACAGGGTATAAAGAGATAGATGTCTACTCTGAGGACACCACAATAGAATGGCATAGTAGAGAGGATGAATAGAACAATAGTTGAAGTTGTAAGAACCATGTTATTACAGGGTAATGTATTCAAAATTTTTTGGAGAGAAGCGGACAATACTGTTGTATACACTTTACATTGGGTACTGGTAAAGACAGGTAACAATAAGATACCCTATGAGCCATGGTCTGGAAAAACCCTTTGTGTAAGTTATTTTAAAATTTCTGAAAGTCAATGTTTTATTAAGAGAGATAACTAAATTGAGAAATTTGATGCAAAATCTGATGAAGGAATTTTTCTTGGTTACTCTTCTAAGAGTAAGGCATATAAATGTTACAATAAGAGAACTAATAAAATTGTTGAAAGTGCTAATGTAAAATTTGATGATCTATCTGATAAATCTGAAGGTACAGGTAGATCAGAACTTGAAAAGGATGATAATAAGGAAAAATTTGAGATCATTGAACCCGAGGCAAAGAATAATGAAGAACCTGTTAGCATTTAGCATTGTAACAGACAATGGAAGATTGTTGGCATTTCCATAAGGATATTGAGAAGGTTGTTGATGGCTATGGATATAACTGATTAAGGATGTTTACTGTCTTGATATTATTATTTTGTCATTGATATCAAGAAATTGATTTTCTAATTCAATATGATGTTGCCATATCCTGAGAAGTATGATTTGAAGAATATAAAGATGTCAGTAAAAGACACAAGAAAGATCATGATGAATAAGGGGATGAATAAGGTATTCAATGGGCAGCTATTACCAAGTCAGACAATGATGAGATCATGATGTTTAGATTGTTTTAACATCATACATATGTTGTAAATTGTAAGGTTAATACTATACTATGTTACCAAGCAAAGAACCTAGTCGGTAAACCCTAAGGTTATCGCTATTGGTTAATGAAGGCGGAATGTCTACCGAGTGAAGTTTAGTATTTACCAAGTTGTAACTGAGTTGTAACTGAGCTATAACAGAATGCATTAAATGGTTACATGCATTATTTAATGAAGGAGGCTGATGAGCTGGAACTGATTAAATGATTGGTATGCCATAAATATAGTTTGTTAAGAATCTATGGCAAAGGAAAGTCGGCAAGAAGATCTACAACGTAGATTGAACTGCAATACCCTAGTACAAGTTCCAAGAAATGTATGCAAGTTCCAAGGCAGGCTAAAATGTTTTTAGATCGAAAGATGCATTGAACCTGGTCAAAGATTGAAGATCTGATGGCTATGATTGATCATGGGAAATGTGATCAAGGAGATTAAGCGGTTAGCTAATTGTTTATAAATAGGGAACTATTGATAAACAATGTATGCGGGCAAGTGTATGCACAGGGATGGTACATAGTGATTACCGAGCACAAAAGCTTGAAGACCTATTTGAATAACAGAGTATAGAAGCCCAGCAGATGGACAAGATTAGTTCTATGTCTAGATTGTATTGAACAAATAAGAATCTGCTTTAGCATTTTAGATGTGAAGTTGCAGATAGATTTTTATTACTGTTATTTTGTGAAAGTGAAAAAAAATCTCTTAACCGAGTGGACTTAACAGTCTTATTTGTAAAACCCTCTAGCAAGGTGACATTCTGATTGAGTGTTTGAAATCCTTTAACAAGGTCACTTCTAACAAGGTGAAGATCCTAACAAATCTGAGGGAAATCCCTTAACCGGGTCACATCTAGCAATGTGTTTGTAATCTTTAACAGGATTTGCTTTTAACCGAGCATACTCTAGAAGACTATATTTCTTAGTGGGTCCGAAATCCCACAGTGGTTTTTCCCTACTTGGGTTTCCACGTTAAATCTAGTGTTATGAGGTTTATGATGTTTATATGCTTTTGAGTTTGCATGTTTAACAGTTTTGGTTATATTACTAAAGTATATGTTACCAAGGTTGAATCTGATGTTTTTATGGAAGATTAAGTTTGTATGATTCACCCCCTCCCTCTCATCTTGTTGGCTATTGGATCTGTACTAACATTTAGTATTAGAACTATCAATTGGTATCAAAGCCTTGGACTCTAGAAGAAAAGTTTAAAGGCACTTGAGTTAAAGATCCAAAGATGTATAAGAGGGATGCACTGAAGCTGAACAAGTCAAGTTTCTCTACATGGTAGAAAAGGATGAAGCTACATCTATCAGGAGTTGGAGAATATGTTGTATATTATCTAGAGAATGATTTCATCACACCGAGCACCTATCCATTGACAATGGAAGAGATAAAGGCAAAGCAAGAACATATCCAGGCAATGATTGAAATAACATCTGCATTGACCGACTCAGAGTTTAATGATCTAGAAGGCTACAATGATGCAAAGGCAATGTGGGATAAGCTCATATCAGTGTATGGAGGAGATGAACATGTTCAAAGAGCAAAAGTAGATAGTCTAAGAGGAAAACTTGAATCCATGAGGATGAATGAAGGTGAGAACATAACTCAGTACAATACAAGACTGAAGGAGATTGTCAATCAAATCAAAGGAGTCGGTGGAACTATTAAAGAAAAGGATATAACAAGTAAGTTGTTAAGAACCCTTCTACCAGCTTATGCAATCCGAGTCTCTACAATCAATGAATTAAGGTCTGTACCTAATATGCCAGTTTCTTTAGATGCTACCATTGGTAAGCTACATGAATTTGAGTTAAGTAACTTTGATAATAGTGGATCTTTGGTAAACAAAGTTGAATCTGCATTTAGTTCTTTTCATCTTGATGAATCTAATGATTTCAATGAAAGAAAGTATAAATACTCTGAAGGAGATCACAGTGGAGCAAGTGAAAGATTTCGTAAGAACATGGAAGAAGTACACAAACTGTATGAGGAAATCAGAAAGCAAGAAGAGTTTGAAGCACTATTAGCCAGAAGGTTACCGAGAGGCAAAGGCAAGTATAAAGGAAAACTACCTTTGAAATGTTTTAATTATGATAAAATAGGACACATCACTTCTAACTATCCTGACAAAGATTCTACTGAAAAGAGAGATTACCGAGATGATAGATAGAAAGATAACCATTACAGAGGACATCAAGACTTTAGAAGAAGAGATAGAAAGACATGCTTAATAGCAGATGAGGAATCCAATGATGATAAATCAGATGACACTGATATAGAGGAAGTAGTTTATGTGGCTATCAAAGATGGATCAGATGAAGAAAGGTATGAAGAAAAAGCCCTAATATCTCACATAAACACTAATGATTCTTGGATCATAGATATTGGATGCTCACATCATATGACAGGAGATAAACACAAGTTTGTTATGTTAGAAAATTATGATGGAGGCTATGTTAGATTTGGTAATGATGCACCATGTCCGGTGAAAGGTAAAGGATCCATAACACTTCTTGACAATGCTAAATGTAATGATGTTTATTGGGTTGAAGGTTTGAAATACAATTTGTTGAGTGTAGCACAGCTAAACAACACAGGTTACCGAATAGAATTTCAGAAAGGAATTGTCAAAGTTCATGACAAGAATGGAAAGTTAGCTTCTACTGGGACACAAACAAAAGGTAACACATTTCACCTTGACTCAACTCGTAACAAGTGTTTGTATGCAAAGATAGATGATACCTGGTTATGGCATAAAAGGTTTTGTCATGTAAATTTTGATAATCTGATCAAAATAAGCAAGAAGCACCAAGTAAGAGGTCTACCGAGTCTTCAAAAACCTAAGAATGCTATGTGCCAAGGATGCTAGATGGGTAAGATGACAAGATCAAGCTTTACAAGTAAGTCTTACACTTCTAAGGGAATTTTAGATCTTGTGCACACTGATCTTTGTGGTCCTATGAAAGTTCAAAGTTATTACGGTGATAAATATTTCATATTATTTGTGGATGACTATTCAAGGATGATGTTAGTAATGTTTTTAAAAGACAAATCAGAAGCTTTTCAAATGTTTAAATGGTACAAGGCAAGAGTTGAAAGTGAAACAGGAAGACAACTGAAATGTCTTAGATCAGATAGAGGAGGAGAGTTCACATCAGATGAATTCAACTTATTCTACAATGATCATGGTATTAAAAGACAAGTCTCTGCACTGAGAACTCCACAACAGAATGGAATAGCTGAGAGAAGAAACAAATCTATTGTGGATTGTGCTAGAACACTGATGATTGAAAAGAAGGTGCCACAAACATTTTGGAGAGAAGCAATAAGCACAGCAGTTTACACCTTGAACCAAGTACAATTGAAGAAAGGTACTTTGAAGACACCATATGAAATCTGGTATGATAAGAAACCCAATGTAAGTTATTTTAAAACCTTTGGAAGTAGATGCTATGTTCACAAAGATGATAGAAATGGAAAGTTTGATCAGAAGAGTGAAGAAGGAACATTTCTAGGTTATTCCTCTAGAAGTAAAGAATTTAAATGTCTGATCAAATCATCTAACAAAATAGTAGAAAGTGCAAATGTAAAAATTGATGAATTTGCAGAAAGAAATGATGAAGGAAATTCCAAGGAACCAGAAGACTGTGATGAATTTGTCTATGTTCAACCGACAAGTCTTACCGAGAAAACTGTTGAAGAAAATGAAGAGAATATCCAGTTACTGAGTGATAAAGAAGACCATATAGAGCCTACCGAGCCTGTATTAGCCAAGTATGTCAGAAGACAACATGCACCAAGTCAGATTATAGGAGATAAGGATGATCCAGTGATGACAAGGAACAAACTGAGATAGAACACATGTTTGATATCTGAATTTGAACCGAGAATAGTGAAAGAGGCATTTAATAGTGAAGATTGGATAAATGCTATGATAGAAGAGATTGATCAAATCAAGAAGAATGACACATGGACACTAATCCCAAGACCAAAGGAAAAAAATGTAATCAGTACAAAGTGGATTTTTATAAACAAGCTAAATGAAAAAGGAGAGGTCATTAGAAACAAAGCAAGACTAGTTTGCAAAGGTTATGCTCAAGAAGAAGGAATTGATTATGGTGAAACTTTTGCACCTATTGCTAGACTTGAAGGAGTAGGAACATTGTTGGCATATGCTGCTTTCAAAAACTTCAAGGTATATCAAATGGATGTCAAATCTGCATTTCTAAATGGAATATTAGAAGAAGAAGTTTTTATTGAACAACTCGAAGGATTTGTTGAAGACTATAATAAAGATCAGGTATGTAAATTGAAAAAAGCTTTATATGGTTTGAAACAAGAACTTAGAGCATGGTATGAAAGATTGCACTCTCATTTGATTAATATTGGTTTTATAAGGACAAGTGAGAACAACAATATGTACATGAAAAATGATGAATCTGCATCTGTTGATGAGACACTTTACCGATCCATGATTGGAAAACTACAATATGTTGTTCACAGTAGACCAGACATAGCACATGCAGTAGGTGTAGTTGCAAGATTCTCTGCAGATCCTAAGGAAACATACATGACAACAATCAAAAGAATTTTTAGATACTTGAAAGGCACTGAGTGTGAACTCACAATAATGGTTCCCACTTTTTTGCCACTTTTGACACTGAGATGAACAATTTTAAAATAATCTTCAACTTCTGACAACTATAACTTTTAAACTATTAAGAATTTGAAGATGATGTAAATTAGTGATTTGTAGAATTTTGTCTGTAGATTCTATATATATTTTTTTCAAATTTTTTTGAAGGATTTTTTTTTAATTTTTCCATCTCCCTCGAAAAGTAGTTTTTTACAACAAACTACATTTTTTAAGAGTGATGTGCCTCCCGAAATGCATAACTTTTTTTCTATAAATGATAAAAACTCAATTCTTTCGAATTTTGGTTTGTAACATCAATATCCAAGGCTTGCAGTTGGTTTGATAGTGATATGTTCAATATTTTTCATTTTATTAAGTTTTGAAATCCGACTAGTCATAATTCAAACATAGGTTTACGTTTGAACACATAACTTATTCTATATATATCAAAATTCAATTTTTTTTTTTGTTAGAAAGAAGACATCAATACCCAGGGCTTAGATATTTTTCAGATTTTTTTTGAATTAGTTTCCTATTTATCCCAATGCGTTGAACAAAGAAGTTCATGTTCGGTGAAAAACCTATACTTGGTAAAATTAAGAAAACAAGTTCATAATAAACTTAATATGTAATAAAATTATATTCATTGGAAAGCTTGCTTCGAGGACTATAATTCTACATTTTGGGTTGTCAAGATCATTCCATTTGAGCCTTCAACCAGAGGTTTCAAGGCCAAAAATCTGCAAAAAAATGTAGAAATCTTCAGAGAAGTGTTAAAAAAGGGGTTCGAACGAAGGGGGGTTCGAGCAAACCCCCCTTTTTTAGGGGGGCTCAAATGAAGGGGGGTTCGATCGAACCCCCATGCTATAATTAAAAAATGACATAAACAGGCATTAAAGGTGCTTCGCTCAAAAGATGGGGTTCGAGCGAAGTGGGGTCTTCGATCGAACCCCAAAGGGTATTCCGTTCGAACACCCCCACTTCGCTCGAACCCCCCGTAAACAAAATTTTCCACTTTCGCCAATTTCCTTCGTTGGCAAAAGTGGGAATCAGCTTTGTGAGTTCACCCCTAGAAAGATTATGGCTTAGTATATTAGAAAGGAAATGATTTTGATTTAAAAGTTTATACTGATGCTGATTGGGCAGGCAACATTGATGACAGAAAAAGCACAAGTGGAGGAGATTTCTTTTTAGGAGAAAGACTAGTGAGTTGGCTTAGCAAGAAACAAGGATGTGTTTCACAGTCAATAGCAGAAGCTGAATACGTTGCTACAACATTGAATTGTACCAACATTGCATGGATCAAACAAATGTTGGAAGGTATAAATGAGAAAGTTACTGAGCCAGTAACTATTTTCTGTGACAATACTAGTGCCATTAACATTTCAAAGAATCCTGTTATGCACTCTAAGACAAAGCACATCTCTATCAAATATCATTATCTTAGAGAAGAAGCTCAAGAGAAGAAAGTGGTGTTGGAATATGTTAGCACAAAGAAACAAATAGCAAATATCTTCACCAAACCACTACCAAGGGACACTTTTGAATATCTCAGAAGTAAGTTAGGGGTCCTACCCCTATCTTCTACTCACTAACCGAGTTCGGTGAAAGCATCAATCCGATGACTCTATCGAATATCTTTTAGGAGTTGATGCTGATTTACACACTTTAGGATGTTTTCTAAAGGTGTACAAGAAATAATACAGGAAATTATATAGGAATTGAAGTCAAAATGCTCTGACCGAGACTGAATTGACATATTATAGCAGGATTTCACTTCATACAGGAAGAAATTATGTTTTAGTTCTTTACTTTTTGGCATTGTTGTCAAAGGGGGAGAAAACTAAGAAAGGGAAGAAGACTAAGATTGGAAAGAAAACTGAAGAAAATAGGAGAAGTCTAATGTATGGGGGAGAAAATCTGTTGATAGCAGGAGAGCATTTTAGCATTTCAAAAAATCACAGCAATCCGAATCTTTTAAGGTTAAATCAATTGGTTTTGCCATCAATGCCAAAGGGGGAGATTGTTAGCATTTAGCATTGTAACAGATAATGGAAGATTGTTGGCATTTCCATAAGGATATTGAGAAGGTTGTTGATGACTATGGATATAACTAATTAAGGATGTTTACTGTCTTGATATTATTATTTTGTCATTGATGTCAAGAAATTGATTTTCTAATTCAGTATGATGTTGCCATATCTTGAGAAGTATGATTTGAAGAATATAAAGATGTCGGTAAAAGACACAAGAAAGATTATGATGAATAAGGAGATGAATAAGGTATTCAATGGGCAACTATTACCAAGTCAGACAATGATGAGATCATGATGTTTAGATTGTTTTAACATCATACATATGTTGTAAATTGTAAGGTTAATACTATACTATGTTATCAAGCAAAGAACCTAGTCGATAAACCCTAAGGAACCTAGTCGGTAAACCCTAAGGTTATCGCTATCGGTTAATGAAGGTGGAATGTCTACCGAGTGAAGTTTAGTATTTACTAAGTTGTAACCGAGTTGTAACCGAGCTATAACATAATGCATTAAATGGTTACATGCGTTATTTAATGAAGGAAGCTGATGAGCTGGAACTGATTAAATGATTGGTATGCCATAAATATAGTTTGTTAAGAATCTATGGCAAAGGAAAGTTGGCAGGAAGATCTACAACGCAGATTGAACCGCAATACCCTAGCACAAGTTCCAAGAAATGTATGCAAGTTCCAAGGCAGGGTAAAACATTTTCAGATCAAAAGATGCATTGAACCTGGTCAAAGTTTGAAGATCTGATGGCTATAATTGATCATGGGAAATGTGATCAAGGAGATTAAGTAGTTAGCTAATTGTTTATAAATAGGGAACTATTGATAAACAATGTATGCGGGCAAGTGTATGCACAAGGATGCTACATAGTGATTACCGAGCACAAAAGCTTGAAGACCTGTTTGAATAACAGAGTATAGAAGCCCAGCAGATGGATAAGATTAGTTCTATGTCTAGATTGTATTGAACAAATAAGAATCTGCTTTAGCATTTTAGATGTGAAGTTGTAGATAGATTTTTATTACTGTTATTTTGTGAAAGTGAAAAAAAATCTCTTAACCGAGTGGACTTAACAGTCTTATTTGTAAAATCCTCTAGCAAGGTGACATTTTGATTGAGTGTTTGAAATCCTTTAACAAGGTCACTTCTAACAAGGTGAAGATCCTAACAGATCTGAGGGAAATCCCTTAACCGGGTCACATCTAGCAATGTGTTTGTAATCTTTAACAGGATTTGCTTTTAACTGAGCATACTCTAGAAGAGTATATTTCTTAGTGGGTCCGAAATCCCACAGTGGTTTTTCCCTATTTGGGTTTCCACGTTAAATCTGGTGTTATGAGGTTTATGATGTTTATATGCTTTTGAGTTTGCATGTTTAACAGTTTTGGTTATATTACTAAAGTATATGTTACCGAGGTTGAATTTGATGTTTTTATGGAAGATTAAGTTTGTTTGATTCACCCCCTCCCTCTCATCTTGTTGGCTATTGGATCTGTACTTACATTTAGTATCAGAACTATCAAAACTATCAGAACCAGCAAATGCAGAATTAGATGTTTAACTGGTAAGCGATGACAATGAAGATGAAGATGAAGAACCTAATGCAAAAGATGCAGAACCGACACAAGAAATACCTAGGTATGTCAGATTGAATCATTCACAAGAGCAGATAATTGGTGATAAGAATGCAAGTGTGCAAACAAGGAGAAAGATCTGAGAGAACTCATGTTTGATTTCTTTAATTGAACCCAAGACAATTAAGGAAGCACTAAAGGATGACGATTGGGTTAATGAAATGAATGAAGAATTAGATCAAATTGAGAAGAATCAGACATGGTCACTTGTTCCTATATTGGAGGATAAGAATGTAATTGAAACAAAATGGGTCTTTAGGAATAAACTGGATGAAGAAGGAAAAATTGTAAGAAACAAGGCAAGATTGGTCTGCAAAGGGTATGCTCAAGAAGAAGGTGAGGATTATGGTGAAACATTTGCACCTGTTGCTAGATTGGAAGTTGTAAGGATGTTGTTGGCATTTGCTACATATAAGGGATTCAAATTTTATCAAATGGATATCAAGTCAACCTTTCTAAATGGGATTCTAGAAGAATAAGTATACATTGAACAACCAGATTGATTTGCCTTGACTGATGATAAGGACATGGTGTGTAAATTGCATAAAGAACTATATGGTCTAAAGCAGACACTGAGAGCATGGTATGAGTGATTACATGCACATTTGATCAAAATTGGATTCCAACGTACCAGTGAGGACAACAACATTTATTTAAAGACTGATGGAGATAAGATGTTGATAGCAGAAGTGTTTGTAGATGACATAATTTTTGGTGGAAATGTTGATATGTGTATGGACTTTACTGATATAATGAAAAAGGAATTTGAAATGTCTCTAATCAATGAAATAAAGTTCTTTATTGTCTTACAGGTCTAGCAACTGGATGGTGGTAATATTATTTATCAAACCAAGTATATCAAAGAGGTGTTGAAGACTTTCGGCATGGAAGACTGCAAAATGGTAGGAACACCGATGGTAATAGGCTACAAGTTATCAAAGCAAGATGATTCCCCTGTTGTTAGTGAAAAAGAGTACATATCTATGATTGGAAAGCTACAATATGTTGTTCATAGTAGACTGGACATTTCTTATGATGTTGTATTAGTAGCTAGATTTTAAAAAGAGCCTAAGGAGAGAGACATGGTGGCTATGAAGAGAATTTTTCGATATCTCAAAGGCACAGTAGACTATGGTTTATGGTATCCCTGTAAAGGAGATTTTACTTTGGATGTCTTTATTGATGTTGATTGGGCAGGTAATGTGGATGATCAAAAAAGCATAGCCGGTGGAGCTTTTCTACTTGGTGGAAGATTAGTGGCATGGATGAGCAAGAAACAAACTTGTGTTACTCAATCTATAGCTAAAGCAGAGTATTTAGTTGCATCCATGAATTTCATGAAGGTAATCTAGATGAGACATGTGCTAGAAGGATTCAAGATAGATTTGTCTAAACTGGTGATTATCTACTGTGATAATACAAGTGCAATAAACATTTCTAAGAATCTTGTACTTCATTCTAGAACCAAGCACATTGAAATGAAGTATCATTTCCTAAGCGAAAGAGTTAAAGAAAAATAGGTGAAGATGGAATATATGAAGAGTAAAGATCAGTTAGATGATATATTTACTAAGCCCTTACCGAAGGCTACCTTTGATTTTCTTAGAGGTAAACTAGGGGTTAGACCCCTACACGAGAAGAACTAGAAAGTTGGAGATGCATGAATTGTTGGCATATGTGCAGAATATGTTGACATGATGATATTGTACTGTCATTGATGTTAATATGCTGAAAGAATGAACCGGTAATATACTCAAGAGAGAACCAGTAATATGTTGAAAGAGAACTGGTAATATGCTGAAGAGTGAACCAGTAACATGATGAAGAGTGAATAGGATTATTGAAGTTAAGCAACTGGAAAAGTGAACCGGTATAATGATGAGAACTAGTATATGTGCTAAAGGTGAAGTGGTTTAATATGGTATGACTATCGGTTGGTAGTCTCAGCTTCAGGGTTTCTGGTTGAAGTGTTTCAAGTCCATGTGATTCAACCGATGGCAGTGTGTGATGAGTTAGCATTGTAATGGAGATCAAATCATGTTGCCACATCAGCCTCGTGCACGTGAAGGATATTGCATGAAGGAGATTGATCCTATCTACCTTGGGAATGTGCAAAGTCTCTACAAATGGTGGAGAACGTGTGATGGGTTATCACCTCCAAGAAGCGGTGAAGAACGAATGATGGAGAATGTCTTGAGATCTGTTCAAGACCATTGTATTCAAATGCAAAGTGTCCAATGCTCAGGATTGAACCAACTTAATCACTCAACCTAAATGTTTAGGGTTTAGGGTTTATGTTACCGACCTATCTATTTCCTATAAGGTCAATGTTGTGTTTCATGTTGAAGTTGTTGGCAAATATTGTGTGTGTATCTAAGTGCAAAGATACGTGATTCTTGCCAGACCAAATAAGAGGGTTGATACCTATAGAGTGTGTATGCAGAAGAAAGGAACTAAAGTGGGTCTGCATTGGCATTGAGTGCTATTACTAGATCATTGTAATACCTGTTGATCTCTAATCACTTCAACAGTTGGAAAATCCCTTAACAGGGTAGCTTTAATTAACTTGTTGTAAATCCTTTAACAAGGTGACTCAAAGCCATTGAGTTCATAAAATCCTCTAACAAGGTAACCCTTAACTGGGTATTCTAGCCATCCCTTAACTGGGTGATCCCTAATAGGACCAGTTCCTAACAAAACCTGTTGTAATAGTCTTTAACCAGACTAGGCTTCTAACATAGCGGACTTATAAAGAGTTCAAAAACAGATTGTGGGTATTCATACCCACCATGGTTTTTCCCAGTTGGGTTTCCACATGAAAAATATGTGTGTCATATGTGATGTCTTTCTCATGTGATGCTTTGTTGTTTTCTATCAAGTGGTGAATCATGTTTATCTAGCAAGTTATTATATTTCTGTTGATAGATTGCCTGTCTATGCACAAGGATAATGTGGAAATGAGGGTGTAGGTTGTGTGGTAAGATAAGTGTTTCTGGTTTATATCTTTCATAGTCTCATTGTTCTTAATCGGTAGTATTTTGGTTTATGACCGGTGTTGGTGATTGGCAGTCAAGTTCACTGTTTGTAGTCAAACCGGTTCAGGAAAAATTTTTGTACCTATATTTATTCACCCCCCTCTCAATACCAGTTTGGTACTCACTATTCATCATTGCGTTATCAATTGGTATCAGAGTGTCCTCCAGGTCCTTTGTGTTGTAAGCTTAACTGCTTGAGGGAAACATCCTATTGTAATGATGAAGAGGGAAGGTCCAAAATTCAATAGAGATAACTTTAAAATATGGAAGGACAGAATGAAGATATACATTAGAAGCATGGGTTCTCAACATTGGAGCTATGCTGAGAATGTTTATATCCCTACCGGTACTCTCATCGATGATCGAAAGAGAGAGATTTAGGATAATGGTAAATTCATGGAAGCCCTAATTAGTAGTTTATCTGACATTGAGTTTATTGATGTCCAGGGTAAAGAAAATCCCAAAGAAGGATGGGCTACTCTTGAGAATATCTATGGCTGTGATAAGCATGTGAAACAAGCTAAGGAATAAAGCCTTAGAGGAAAGTTTGAAGATATGCAGATGGTTGAAGGAGAGACCATTCAACAATATGGAATAACAATCAAAATTGTTGTTGGAGATATCAAGAGTGCAGGTGGTAAAATGGAAGATTCCACTATTGTTAGCAAAGTTTTGAGATGCTTATTACTAGTCTATGCAATAAGGGTTGTTGCTATTTAGGAGTTGAGGTCAATAGACAAGACTAAGGTGTCCCTAGACTCAATCATTGCAAAGTTGATAGCCTATGAGCTAAAAATATTTGATGGCAGCATTCAGAAGACTGAATCAACCTTTAGAGCATCTGCTGCACCATCTAGAAAAGGAAAAGAAGCTAGTACCAGTGGCGAACCAAGATAGAGTAGAGAAATGGATGATGGGGAGATCCTGATGGAATTTGAAGCTCTTCTTGCCAAGAGACTTCCTAAGGGAACCGATAAATACAGGGGTAAGCTTCCTTTGAAATGCTTCTCTTGTAACCGAATAGGACACATTGTTGTAAACTGTCCTAATGGTGATAGCAAGGACAAATCAGAAAAGTTCAAGAAGCTCAAAGGAGGAAATCGGAGAAACTATTTTGTAGTAGTTGATGAAGGTGTCACTAATGAGGAATCAGAAGATGAAGAAAATGAGGATATTGTGTTTGTAGTAGTCAAGGAAGATGTGTCAAACTAGAAGGCTCTTGTATCCCACTTTGATAATTCCAATGAGTGGATTATTGACAGTGGCTATTCTCACCATATGACTAGTGACCGAAGTAAGTTTCTTTCTCTAAAAGAGTATGATGGTGGTGTAGTTCATTCTGGTAATGATCCACCATGTATAGTCAAAGGCAGAGGGTCCATCTCTCTGAATGGAAAGAGTAGTGCTGACAATGTGTATTGGGTAGAAGGTCTAAGGCACAACCTTTTGAGTGTTGCTCAACTGAATAATAATGGACTCAATCTAGAATTCAAAAATGGACTGTGCAAAATCAAAGGAAAGAGTGGTGAACTGATGGCTACTGGTATGCAGACCAAAGGTAAGCTATTTCAGATAAATGCTAATGTTAGTACATGTCTTATGACTAAGTTTGAAGATAGCTGGATATGGCATGGGAGACTCTGCCATATAAACTTTGACAATATTGTGAAGGCCAGTAAGATCAAGGCAGTTAGAGGATTGTCGGTGCTAAGCAAACCAGAAAATCCTCTATGCAAAGAATGTCAACTGGGGAAAATGTCTTCCTCAACCTTCAAAGGTAAATCTTTCACTGTAGAAAATCTACTTGATCTTGTGCATACTGATTTGTGTGGTCCTATGAAAACTAGGAGTGTGTAGGGAGATAGGTATTTTATGATTCTTACAGATGATTTCTCAAGAATGATGTGGGTCACATTCCTGAAGGACAAGTCTGAAGCCTTTGGAAAGTTCAAATTCAAAGCTTTCAGAGCACTAGTAGAGAAGGAAAGTGGTAGAAGAATCAAATGTCTCAGAACTGATCAAGGAGGAGAATTCACTTCTGGTGAATTCAACAAATATTGTGAAGAGAATGGTATCAAGAGGCAACTATCTGCCCCCCAGACTCCACAACAGAATGGATTAGCTAAGAGGAACAACCAGACTATGGTTGAAGTGGCTAGAACTATGTTGATCCAAGGAAAGGTTGCTCACACCTTTTGGAGAGAAGTTGTGAGAACTGCAGTCTACATAATGAACCGGGTACTCATCAAGAAAGGAATGGATAAAACTCCTTATGAGTACTAGATCGGTAAGACACCAGCGGTAAGCTACTTTAGAGTGTTTGGTAGTAAATGTTATATCAAGAGGAGTGAACATCAGAGCAAGTTTGATGCTAAATGTGATGAGGGAATATTCCTAGGGTATTCCACAAAGAGAAAAAATCTCAAATGTTTCAACAATAGGACTCAGAGAATTGTTGAAAGCATCAATGTTAGGGTTCATGAAAACTCTAAGAAACCTGAGGAAACTGCCAGAGAGCATGTAGGAGATGAATTGGTAATAACCTTCTGGGAACCGGTTACAAATCAGCCCAGTACCTGTAATTGTGCTCCTACACCGGTGGATGTTGATGCTGATGAAGATGAGGATGAAGAAGAAAAGAAAGAGGAATATGTTAAGAATATACCTAGATATGTCAAACTCAATCATGATCCAAAGCAGATCATAGGAGACAAAGATGCAAGAATTCTTACAACAAGAAAGGTCAGAGAAAACTCATGTATGATCTCTGAATTTGAGCCTAAATCATTCAAAGAGGCACATAAAGATGAAGACTGGATCAAGGCAATGGAAGAAGAACTTGACCAGATATAGAAGAATGGTACATGGTCTTTGGTACCCAGACTGAAGCATAAAAATGTCATTGGAACCAAATGGGTCTTCAAAAATAAACTGAATGAGGATGGCACAGTGGTAAGGAACAAAGCCAGACTAGTATGTAAAGGATATGCCCAAGAAGAAGGAGAAGACTATGGAGAAACCTTTGATCCAGTAGCAAGATTGGAAAGAGTTTGTATGCTCCTTGCATATGCAGATTTTTAAGGATTCAAGGTATACCAAATGGATGTAAAATCTGCATTTCTAAATGGAATACTTGAAGACGAGGTGTATATAGAGCAACTAGATGGGTTTTCCCTATCAAAAGATAGTGACATGGTGTGTAGGCTACATAAAGCCTTGTATGGACTGAAGTAGACACCTAGAGCATGGTATGAATACTTGCACTCCCATCTTGTGAAGATCCGATTTGAAAGAACAAGTGAAGATAGCAATATCTACTTAAAATCAGAAGGAGATCAGATTTTTATCTGTGAAGTATTTGTTGATGACATAATCTTTGGTGGAGATGACAAGATGAGTCATGAATTTGCAGATGAGATGAAAAAGGAGTTTGAGATGTCACTCATAGGGGAGATTAAGTTCTTTATTGGGCTACAGATTCAATAAATGAAAGATGGAATCTTTATTACTTAGTCCAAGTATGTCAAAGAGGTGTTGAAGACCTTTGGCATGGAAGACAACAAACTGGTCAGTACACCAATGGTGACTGGTTGTAAACTATCAAAAGAGGATGACAGAGCATTGGTAAATGAGAAGGAATATCGATCAATGATTGGTAAGTTGCATTATGTAGTGCATAGAAAACCGGACATTGCACATGCAGTGGGTGTTACCGCTCGGTTTTAGAAAATCCCAAGAGAATCCCACTTGGTAGCAGTCAAGCGGATTCTTAGATATCTGAAGGGAACTATTGACTATGGATTATGGTATCTATACAATGATGATTTCAATCTGAAAGTGTTCACAAATGCTGATTGGGCTAGTAATGTGGATGACCAGAAGAGCACAACCGGTGGTGCATTTTTTCTCAGTGGTAGACTAGTCTCATGGATGAGTAAAAAGTAGAGTTGTATCTCTCAGTCTACAATAGAAGCAGAGTATGTTGTAGCTTTTATGAACTGTACCCAGACTATTTAGATGAAGCATGTATTGAATGGCTTCAAAGTTCCTATATCTGAACTTGTAAGTATATTTTGTGACAATACAAGTGCAATTAACATTTACAAGAATCCAGTTTTACATGCTAGAACCAAGCACTTTGAACTCAAGTATCATTTCTTGAGGGAAAAGGTTCAAAACAAAGAGGTGGTATTGGAACATGTTTCCAGTAAGAAGCAATTAGCAGACATATTCACCAAGTCTCTACCGAAGACTACTTTTACCTATCTGAGAGGTGAGTTAGGGGTGCTACCCCTTCAAGAGGTAATCTAAAGGTTTGTGCTCCACATTAGTCAGATCTTACTTTGGTATATCTTTTCAGGATTGATGTGTTGAAGGATGCTACTCCTCAGGGGGAGCAGCATAGTGGAATAGGAAAGCTTGTGCCTCCACTTTGGCATTGTTGTCAAAGGGGGAGAAGATGTGAAGTGGAAAACATATCTACAGTATTAAGGAGAAGATGTGATGTAGAAAGAGAGATATCTTTGTATATTGCCATCAATGCCAAAGGGGGAGATTGTTGGCATATGTGTAGAATATGTTGACATGATGATATTGTGTTGTCATTGATGTCAATATGCTGAAAAAATGAATCTGTAATATACTCAAGAGAGAACCGGTAATATGTTGAAAGAGAACTGGTAATATGTTGAAGAGTGAACTGGTAACATGATGAAGAGTGAACAGGATTACTGAAGTTAAGCAACTGGCAAAGTGAACCGGTATAATGATGAGAACCGGTATATGTGCTAAAGGTGAAGCGGTTTAATATGGTGTGACTACCAATTGGTAGTCTCAGCTTCAGGGTTTCTGGTTGAAGTGTTTCAAGCCTGTGTGATTCAACCGTAGGCAGTGTGTGATGAGTTAGCATTGTAATGGAGATCAGATCATGTTGCCACGTCAGCCTCATACATGTGAAGGATCTTGCATGAAGGAGATTGATCCTATCTACCTCAGGAATGTATGAAGTCTCTGCAAATGGTGGAGAATGCATGACGGGTTATCACCTACAAGAAGTAGTGAAGAATGAACGATGGAGAATGTCTTTAGATCTTCTCAAGACCGTTGTATTCAAATGCAAAGTGTTCAATGGTCAAGATTGAACCGACTAAATTGCTCAACCTAAATGTTTAGGGTTTAGGGTTTAGGGTTGTTGGCAAATGGTGTGTGTGTATCTAAGTGCAAAGATACATGATTCTTGCCAGACCATATAAGAGGGTTGATACCTATAGAGTGTGTATGCAAAAGAAAGGAACTAAAGTGGGTCTACATTGGCATTGAGTGCTATTACCAGATCATTGTAATATCTATTGATCTCTAATCACTTCAATAGTTGGAAAATCCCTTAACAGGGTAGCTTTAATTAGCTTGTTGTAAATCCTTTAATAGGGTGACTCAAAGCCATTGAGTTCATAAAAACCTCTAACAAGGTAACCCTTAACAGGGTTTAATCCTTAACCAGGTATTCTACCCATCCCTTAACCGGGTGATCCCTAATAGGATCGGTTCCTAACAGAACTTGTTGTAATAGTCTTTAACCAGACTAAGATTCCAATAGAGCGGACTTCTAAAGAGTTCAAAAATATATTATGGGTAGTCATCCCCACCGTGGTTTTTCCTAGTTGGGTTTCCACGTGAAAAATATGAGTGTCATATGTGATGTCTTTTTCATGTGATGCTTTGTTGTTTTCTGTCAAGCGGTGAATCATGTTGATCTAGCAAGTTATTATATTTTTGTTGATAGATTACCTGTCTATGCACAAGAATAATGTGGAAATGAGGGTGTAGGTTGTGTGGTAATATAAGTGTTTCCAGTTTATATCTTTCACAGTCTCATTATGCTCAATCGGTACTATTTTGGTTTATGACCGGTGTTAGTGATTGGCAGTCAAGTTCACTGTTTGTAGTCAAACTAGTTCAGGAAAATATTTTGTACCTATACTGATTCACCCCCCTCTCAATACCAGTTTGGTACTCACTGTTCATCATTGTGTTATCATCAAACCTGTGGATTTCATGATTATCTCTCACTAAGGATTGATGAAGGTGCAGGCTACTCTTTTGGGGGAGCAAGTTTGATGTGAATCTCTAGTTTAATGCTCTATTATAATTTTTCTGATTTGAGTAGTAGAGATTATTGAAGAGGCAGAAATAGAATTGAAGACAAGTGATGCATTTACACCTTTGGCATTGTTGTCAAAGGGCCCAAGGGGGAGAAGAAAAGAAATTAGATATGGGAGAAGAAAAGAAATCAGATATGGGAGGAAAAAAAATTAGATATGGGAGAAGTTGAAGATCAGATTGAGAGAAGCATTGGTTAAGGGGGAGATGACAAAAGAAGGAGAACTGACAAATGATGTGATACTAGCAAGAAAGTTTAATGATGATGATATTACTCAGATTATATATTTGATTAGTGTTGCCATCAATGCCAAAAGGGGAGATTGTTGACATTTGGCATAACTGATGTAGATAAGGTGATGTAGTTGAAGACTAATTACTACACCGGTAAAGGATAAAAATCTATTTGTGATGAAGAGATTGAGATTTTGTGATTAGATGACGATCAGTTATTTGTGATGTCATTGATGGCAACTGATGTCAAATGATGTTTTCTAATGTTCCTGATGTTTGTTTTGTCATCTAAGTGATTTGGTTTACCCGAAGACAGGGTTTACTGGTAGAGAACTGAAGTCTGCGAAATAGGAGTTTAACCGGTAAATCAAAGATGTTTTGATTGAATCGGTCAATCGGAGATGATTGGTAATTTAAGGTTTGGAAGGTGAGCTTGTATCATGGAAAGGTGTATCTGATTGGAACTAGAACTTGTGAAGATTACTAGAAGGCATGTTTCAAATTTCTGATGAAGTTTTGCTAAGGTTTTAGTAGGGTTTAAGACCGGTGAAGATATCATCAAACAGACAATGATTTTTGTTATGAAGGTGATTATCGGTGAGTCTACGTGAGGGTGGTAACATGACACAACCTCAATGAAAATATTTGATTGTTGTTTTGGAGTGATTCAAGGAAGAATTTCTTGGGAATCAATGAAACACTTAGTAGAGTGTTTTGAGGGTTTGGCTTTGGTACAGATCAGATTTTTTGTGATGGGTTACGATCAGCCAATGGTTGATATTGCATTGCAATTTTTTGTAATGATCTGTATATCGATCTGAGATGATCTCTTATGATTTGTATTATAAATTCAAGATGTAATTAGGGTTTAGTGGCCGACCTAGTTGAGATGGCTATTTAGGATGGCACAGTTGATGTTTATGATGTCGATGGTCTTAGACAATCTATTAAGCCATCCAAGTGAAGTGTGAGATCTACCTGAGAGTTGCAGAGTGTTGAGCATAAATGGATCTGATCAAGAAAGTAGAGAAGTGCAAGTAACAGATTATTTTCTTACTATTGTTCCCTAATAGTTCCAACAGGTTAAATCCCTTAACCGGGTAGGTCCTAATAGACCTTAAATATTTAAGTCCCCTAATAGGGAAGCTATCAAAAGAGTGTTAAATCCTCTCATGAGGTTGATCGTAACAAATCATCAAGCTTGTAACCATGTTGCTAGGCAAATCCCTTAACCAGGTGACTCCTAATAGGGTCTGCTCATAACAGGGCATATTGTAAGCTCCTACTAGGGTTAAGCTCCTAACATGGCTAAGCTCTTAACAGGGCGTACTTCAAAAGAGTATAAATATTTATGGGTGCCAACTCCCACCGTGGTTTTTCCCTATTTGGGTTTTCATGTCAAAAACTTATGGTGTTCATGTGTGGAATGTTTTTCATGAGATGTTCTTGTTAATGTTTCATTTCATGCATTATTTTTGAGACACTGGTTATGATGTTTTATCAGAGGTTTATCAAAGGTTACCGGTATTGATAAGAAGTTATTAGAGAAAGTATTTGATCTGATTGATAAGGGTAATGAGTTGGTAAATGATTAAATTTATATGATTTCTTAAGTGTTGAAAGTATTGATAGATGTGGTAAATGATTTGATTAATATGTTAAGAAAATCTGATAAAGATGTAGATAGACCTAATTAAAGAAGTTGAGACATTCTGACAAATGATTTGAGATCTGATATAAGTTTGATTTTGGGTTTAAAGTTTCAATTGGTCTTAATATTGATTCACCCCCCTCTCACTATTAACTTGACCCTCATAGGATTAACATGGTAACTATTTTGTTTGCAATAAATTTGGTCATATGGCTAGTCAGTGCAGAAATATGATGAAATATTTTACCGGTCAATGTTTCAAATGCAATAAGTATGGTCATAAGGTGAATGTATGCAAAAGTGTGATGAATAACTTTTAGAATAGGAGAAATGGTAGATGTTATGCATGTGGTTTGTTTGGACATGTTGCTAATCAGTACAAATCAAGAAGAAACTAGATGAACTTTAGACCTATGCAAGGAAATGTTGTTTGCTATGCTTGCAACAAATCCAGTCACATTGCTAAGTATTGCAGAAGAAAAAATATGAATAATAGAGGTCTAGAAGACAAGAACAAATTTGATGATAAGAGAAAAGCAAAGGTTGAAAAAAATCAAAGAGCGGTACAAGAATAAATGGGCCAAGAAGAGTGATTCTGAGGCATGAAATGGGTTTGCTCCTGATTCTGGTGTTGGAACCTCATCCAACAACTAAGCTAAGGCATTTGACATTAGGAAGAAGCTTTCATGAAAAGTTTTCAAACCCCTTGCCCGAGATCTTTTCCTAATTCCAACAGGTTATATATATATAATAATTGTAGATATTTAAGATGGATTTCCAGAAGAATTTGAAGGCCTACGGAAGATCTTTGTGAAATGAAGAGTATCTAAAAGTATTAAGGTTAAGTGCATTTATTGCAGTGAAAAATTATTTATGCGAAGGATAAAAGGAGAATTAACCATTCATTTCTCACCTTGCATTCGAAGCAGAAGAGAAGAAGAGAACATTAAAGGAGAATTTGTAGAGGTTCCAAAGGGATATCCAGATTTGGTGTGCGATCTTGTGTTCGGTTGAAAGGTATTTAACAATGAAACCCCTTTCTGGTTGAAGTTTGAAATTTGAATTCGATAAGATGGTTGTGTTTTGTACTGCAATTCTTTTGGTTGTTGAAATCACTAAGCGTGCATGTTGAGCTTCAATAATTATCCATTCATTTCAATGGAAGATGATCTTGAAAGCGTATTTTCATCGGTGCACTACGAAGTACTGCATATTGTAAATATTAGGGTATATATGCACTGCCCCATTGAGGAATTGGGTAGCTCACAAATGTTGAATCTATATAACAATTAGCTAGGAGACAAGAGTTCGGTATTGAAACCAAAATTTCAAGAACTAGAGAACAAGGGTTTTGTGCAGTTCATCAAATTTTTGATGTTATATGAACAGGAATGGATTCGGTTCATCTTGATCTGAGTTCATGATGTATTTTTCTGGTTGGATAAGCCCCACAAAATTACCAAGAGGGCCATTCAGGTCGTTACAGGATTATGTGTAAATGGAGAAATGCCATCCCTAAAAGCTATGAAGAATGACATTGTGACCAATGTGACAGGATCAAAATTTGGCAAATGAGCAATGACAATTAATGATATTCTGGAACATGATATTAGGTTTGCATCAATGGTCATTGGGTACAAAACCTATTTTTCTAGTAGAGAAAATTTTGTTTCCGATACTACCATTTATGCTACATATGAGATGATGAGAGAGAACAAGAAATATGATCTTCGTGAATTTATCTAGAGTTGGCTTATTAAGAATATTAAGAAGATCAAAGAAAATAAGAAACATCCTTTCAAATTTAGAACATTGCTTCTATGTCTATTTTTCAACTTTATGAAAGACGTTTTGGGTGTTGGTCTAGTGCAATGGGTATTTGATAGACCTGTAGGAGTTCAAATCTGAGAATACGTGTAAAATTCTAGTGACTCCAAGGTCTGAAGCAAGAATCTATGGGGTTATTTCAAGAACTTCCAGAAGGAAATGTAGGATAGGGAAAGGATATATAATTCTATTGTAGAGAAATATCGAGACACCATTTTCTTCATGGTAGATACTGATTAATGCTTGATGGAAGAAGTAGAGCCCTGAACCATATGGATCATGCTTATGGGCTATGAGGTTGAAGAATAAATTTTAGAACTATATGCACAACATATGTTGAGAAAATAGGTGGACCCGAATGAGGAAAGATTTAGAACATACAAGGATAAAAGTTTAAAACTTCATCAATAGTTTAAGAAACTGGTGATTCAGAAGAAAGTTCGAAAAGAAGTAGAGGATCCTGCAGAAAGTATGGGGATAACAAAGGAAGTTGTCTAAAAAATCTAGAGAAGAATATATTTTCTCTTAGGAGAGGTCTATGAAGAAGGAAGAAAAACCATAAGTTCCTAAGCCTAATCCATGGCAAGTCAGATGCACAGCTCCCTCCTTTGGTCCTGCAAATCTAACAAGAAACCCTAAATCTTTAATCAATCCATCTGGTGGTAAAAAGAAGAGGAGGACAATGAGATGTGTGACTGTGGATAAAGAAGAGAGTGAATCTAATGAAGTCGTGAAGGAAGTGAAGACCCAAACTCCAAAAGTCACCAAGATCATACAGGAGAAGCCTTTCAGTAGAACAAGATCTAATAAGAAATATAAGGCATCTAGTTTGATGAAGCTTTGAAATAAGGAAAATTTACTATTGTTCCTCCTATAATATTAGAATATATTGTTAATGAATTTGTTAAGAACGGTAACTTGAAACCACTATTTGAGTGGTATGACAATTTTGATGAATGTGGTAAGAGAACACTAGAAGAGGCTACTGTAGAATACCTAAATGTGTATCAAAAAGCATTGATTGAACTAATGACAGTCATACCCAAGAGCTTGTATGACATTTCAGATGCTAGAAGACAAACAACTAATAAGGAAGATGAGAGACTGAAGGAATATGTGTTGGTCAACTTATTTTTTAGTTATTACTACAGAGGAGATAGATAGATTGCTTAAACAAGCAAAGAATGAATTCAAGAGTAAACATAGGGTAAACAAAATCGTGTTAGAAAAGATGAAAATGCCAAGGAGACTGAAAAGATTTAGACAAAATTTTTGTTAGATAATCAATATGAGGTAAATAAGGCTAAAGTGCAAGAAGAAATTTATCCAAAAGAACTAGACATAACATCACAAGTCAATCTGAAAGCCGAGCAGATAGTAGATGACACTTATATTCCAGAAGTCTAGACAATTGACCATGTACAGGTCAGTGTGGAAGAATAAGTTGGAGAAGAGGACACGGGGAAAGCAAAGGAAGGAAAGGACAAGGTTGAGAATCCTTTGGTTGTTGTAGTTGACCCTCCGATTCCTAAGAAGAATGCAAAAAAAGAAAAATTGGAGGTCAAATTTTAAGTCAAGACTGAAGCAAAAGACACTACAAAGAAAGTAAAGGGAAAGAAAATCATTGATGATATGAAATTCATTTAAGGTCCAATCAACCTTTATTTTTTGTCCCCAATTCAAAATCTTCAACTTGCATCGTTTGCACAAGCCAAAGCCAACGAAGATCTTTTCAAGTCCCATATCGGAGGATAGTATGTTGCTAAACATGGCAACTGATGTGTTTCAAAAGTTGATGCCCTCATTTCAAAAGGATACTTCAGATACTCTAGCCAAGAAATTAAAGAGTTTGATTAATTCTATAGACAAACATTTTGAGTCTTTTGAAAGGTCATTTGAAGAAAACGTCCAAAATGAATTTAATGCAAAAAGGCTTTGAAATTTGAAAAGGATGATTGCCAAAGATAAAGACACATTGGGAGAATGTGTGAAGAGCATGCACGATGCATTGTCCAAAGGTGGGAACTTGTACAAATCATGTCTATTCTTGAACAAGTTCACTACAGATATTGAGAAGAAGTCTAAGGTTCATGAGAATGAGATTGAATGCATATCTTAGTCAGTTGATTCCCTAACAACATCATTGAGTAGTCATGAGAATCGGGTAATATCTCTACTTGAGAAAATTAGGAGCCTGAACCATGACCGGGAGAAAATCATTGGGAGAGTTAGTGAAGTTTATTAGTCCTAAGCTGGACATTATGTAGAGTGCCTTCAAAGATACTCAAGATGCTCTAGACAGTGATGATCCGAATGATGTAAAGATAGTAGAGGAACAAGCTTATTTTCTTAGTGGTTTCATAACCGTATTAGAGAATTTACTAACAAGGTGGGATAGCCACTTGGACTCATTGAAGAATTATTATGTTGATATCTTCAATTTTTTGTGAGTGCATAAGGACTATGTGTGCATGTGTAAGTAGACTTTTTTATTTCCAAAACTATACCTTTGTCTTTGATGTCAAAGGGGGAAAATAGATGAGTGAAAAATGTTGATCTTAGGGGGAGATTCTTGATTCTTTGATTCTTTTGAGTCTGATAGTTTGATTTTGGTTTTGGTTCAACACTTAGTCATTTTTCACTAAATGTTTCCATCTATGCCAAAGGGGGAGATTGTTGGCAAGAGACACTACATTCATGATTAGATGTTGTCATTGATGGCAACTTGAGTCAGATATCCAATCCACAGTTCATGATTCATTCATTCCAGAAGGCTGATTGAGGTCCATTGAGGTCCAGTAAGAAGAACAGTGTATCCGACAGAGTATATAGTTTGGTGGTCAGTAGATTATTTTGGCTGAGTTTTTTTCTTTACCGATTTGGGAGATGTATTATGGATATGAAATTTATCTTATTCCATATTTGTGGCCTTTGATGTTATGTTTGGTGTTGGTTGGAAGATCTGATAGATGGTTTTTTTGGTAGAACATTGTTTTGGTGCAGTATCATGTGAGATTCATTGTGCGGATCATACAGAGTAATCTTGATGGTTGTTTGTGTGTTTGAGGTTGATGAGCCAACATATGGGAAGCATTTGGACATCTTGTTTTGGTCTGCTTAGTTGTTTTTGGATCAGATTGAGCCGACTTGGGTAACACATTTCAAATTGTGTGTTATGCAGTTTGTGGGCCAACATGGAATTGATTTAAGTTGATGGTGTGTATATATTAGTTTGATTGATATGATCATTTGGTATGTTAATGGTGATTTAAGAAGTGTGTATGAGTGATTGTGCATATTTTCTTGTGTACGGTTGAGAAATTTGTGCTCTACTGTAATGCAAAATATCAAAACAAAGCAAAGTAGTAGAGCACAATGTGATCATGTGTTTTGTTCTTACCAGAACTATACTCAAGAATTTGTTGATGCTATTAAATAGTTCAAACTCTCTTGTATCTCTTATAATCATTTTGTAAGGAAGTGAGCCTTCTAGGTTGTAGCCCTTATTTGTAATTGAGCAGTGAGCTCTAGGCAGTGTTCTTGAATGCATGTGCATGTTGGTATTATGGATGTGTTGTATTGGTTTTGTCATTGATGTCAACATTTGTCAACACTTATCAGAACTGGAGATCTTTGGTTATGTTCACCGGCATGTTCAGTGACTTATGCATAGTCAACGATATTTGGTTCACCGACAAGTTATATTGTTCACCAACATTGAGGATGATCTGCTATCATCCGAAGATTACTTGGTTATGTTGAAGACATGGTTTGGACACTTTTTTTGGTGATTTGGTTATTGGTCTAATCAAGTTTGCATATTTGTTGTTACCAGCAAATTGGTCTAGGTTATGGACTGGCAAGCATTATCTATTCCAGATCAGCACGACACGTTATGAAAATGATTTATTGATTGGTTATTATTGTAAATGCATTGAGCCAACATGATGCATCACATCTTGAATTATTTGTAATTGATTTAATTGTAATATTCTTAGTGAGTCAACCTACACATTTGGTCTTAGGTTTTGGTATATATGTAAGATCTCATTTGTGAGATTAACATAAGAGTGGAAGAGGAATGTAATAAGGTATATGTGAATATAAGCAGAGCTACTCACGTAGACATCATTTGAAGATTAAAGGAAGGTTTTGAAGAAGACAATCAGAGCTTAACCGGTACTGAATCCAGCATATGAAGATGCTACTTTGAGAAATACATTATCATTGGATTTAACCATCCAATTGTAGTCAATGTGACTCTCATTTTGTGATTGAGCAGTGAGCTCTAGGCAGTTGGCCTTTCTACATGTGCAGACCCCATTTGTACACACATACTATCTACAGTAGTATCATCTGATTGTGGGTAAGGTTTCCCACCATGGTTTTTCCCCTTACAGGTTTTCCACATACAAATATTTGTGCTATGTGTTGTGGATGTTATTTGTCTTTCTGTTTCATGCATTAAGCTTCACTGGTATTGTTATTAACTATTAAACTGTCAACCAATATTAAGTTTGGTTATAGGTATTATGCATCAAGTTTGATTAAGTTATATTTGGGTTGAAATTAATAGACAACTGATTCACCCCCCCTATCAGTTGCCTTCGAGTCCTAACAATTGGTATCGGAGCCAAGTCCTTTTTTTAGAGAAGTTTAACAGCTTGAGGAGATTCTATGGCAACTAACTATTTTAGGAAGGATAGTCTGAAACTTGATGGAACTAACTATGGTATATGGAAGATCAGAATGGAGACACATCTAAATTGCATTGGAAGAGACATATGGGATGTTACAAAGAATGGCTATGCTGGTCCTACATAGAGTCAACCTAATCCACCAAACTTGGCTAAAGATCAGGAAAATGATTGCAAAGCAAGAGAAGCACTTTTGAGCTCATTGTTAGATCAACAAATCATGGGATTATCAAACCAATCTATTGCTAAAGCTATTTGGGACAAATTAGAAACATTGAATGAAGGTGATACCACTATCAAAATTGCAAAACTGGAATGCTTTCGGGTCAAGTATGAAAATCTGAACATGGAAGAAGATGAAAGGAT